>NC_141043.1:43147500-43232500 GCF_052040795.2 Danio rerio | reverse complement strand
AACAATCAAAATTGCATGATTATATGAAATAAACATAAAAAATGTGGTTATAACTAGGCCAACACGGAATCTGCGCGCGCAGAATTCCACAGATTTTCCGCAGAATTCCGCAGATTTCTGAAGTTTTTTAGCCCATTATAAATTCTGTTTATTTACTTGAGTAAATGTGTAAATCGGAATTCATTCAGTTTTTATTCAGTAATTTATTACTTTTTATTTAATATATTAAAGTATAAGTTATGATTCTCCGCTGGATACTCCCAAAATAATTCCGCAGAAATCTGCAGATTTTTACCAAAATTCTCCGCAGAAATAGCAAAAAACGTCCGCAGATTCCGTCTGGCCCTAGTTATAACACAAAAAAATGTGGTTATAATGGAAGTGAAGGAGGCAAAAACAGTCACCAAGAGTAAATTAGGGAGAAAAAAAAATAAAAATGAATTCAAAACAATGAATGAAAGGCTATGTTGTTTCACATGTCTAAGACTTTGATAAAAGGTCATAAAAAATCCAGTCTACGATTACTTTTTAATATTAAAAATACGTCATTTTGTGTGTGTTTTTTTTTTTTACCAAATCAGTGACATTATTTATGAATTTGGCAATTAAAGAGCAAAAATACTGTCATTTTCTAAGCAATTTAAAAGTTTTGATCAGGACGGAGGATGATTAACAGGTTTATGAAAAATAAAATTGGAAAAAAATATTAATCTGATGTATTTTTACAGCAGTTTAACTCAGTGTATGTTTTAAACCCGAACATACCAAAAGGGTAGTGAATTTCCCAGAGTGTGTAGTTGAGTTTATCTAGGCATTTTCTCAAAAATGTGTGTCAAAATACGCTTTGTCCCCAAGAATCATTCTGCTAGCTGAAACGCAGAAAAAAGTTATGACCAAATTAAGACTCAAAATCACCCCACAGTGGATAAAAAGATCTCCAACCGAACATAAGGGTGATAAAACCGTGCATAAGTGTTAAAATGATACATGTCCCCTTTAAAATAGAAAACAGACATGTAATGTTGAGAGTCTGTAAAGGCAGTTTTTGAAGTTTCTGTCTTCATACTAAGTTCACAGAAAAAAATACTAAAATCCAGCTATTCGTTTATACGGTAGGTGGTGCTAAGAGCTATAGCTACAGCCGCTAGTTTGCTACTCTACACTGACAGTCATATTCACATTTAGAGCGCATCTGCTGCTGATGGGCCAAACTGAAAACACCATGATAGTGCTCCAGCCCAGCCAGATCCAAAGGAAAGAGAGCACAATCATCAAAACCTGAGAGAGAAAAATGAAAGAGAGAAGCGGTGAAAGAAAAAAAATGTGGTGAAGCAAAACCATACAGAAGGAGATAGAGAGAAAGGGGGGGATTAAGCAGAAAATAAAGGAAACAAAAAGAAGTGTGCGGTGATCTCATTGCTCTGAGTCAGCAAAATTGAGCAGAGAGTAAAAAAAATATACTGTAGTGCAAACATAAACAAACCCTATGACTTTATATTGAGACACTAAAAAGATATTAGGACAATGAATCCCAAACTCCAGGCTAAAGTGAGCTTATATTATGGCTGCACAGTTCATTGAAATAGGCAAAAATGTGCTCAAACACAAGTGTTGAGTCTCTGGTGCAGAATCCTAAAATGTATAATTCAGTATACACTACCTGACAAAAGACTTGTCGTCAATCTCAGTTGTAAGAGCAAAAAATAATAACTTGACTTATAGTTGATCATTTGGAAAAGTGGCAGAAGGTCGATTTTTCCAATGAATCATCTGTTAAACTGCATCCCAATCATCACAAATACTGCAGAAGAGCATCACAGAAGATTCTCACAGAATCTGCTTGGTGAAGGAAAAAAATCATGGTTTGGGGTTACATTCAGTATGGGGGCGTGCGAGAGATCTGCAGAGTGGATGACAACATCAACAGCCTGAGGTATCAAGACATTTGTGCTGCCCATTACATTACAAATCACAGGAGAGGGCAAATTCTTCAGCAGGATAGTGCTCATTCTCATATTTCAGCCTCCACATCAAAGTTCCTGAAAGCAAAGATGGTCAATGTGCTCCAGGATTGGCCAGCCCGGTCACCAGTCTTAAACATTATTGAGCATGTCTGGGGTAAGATGAAGGAGGCATTGAAAATGAATCCCAAGAATCTTGATGAACTCTGGGAGTCCTGCAAGAACGCTTTCTTTGCCATTCCAGATGACTTTATTAATCAGTGATTTGAGTAATTGCAGAGATGTATGGATGCAGTCCTCCAAGCTCATGATGGAGTCAGACACAATATTAATTCTGTTTCCACTGCAGCATGACTTTATATTCTATACTGGACATTAATCTGTTAAGTGACAAGACTTTTGTCTAAGCAAAGTCCGAAATTACTAATGAAATTAAATAATTCAAAATCAAGGCATGATCATGTTTTATTTTGATGAAATAAATGTAATGTAGAGGCCTTTGCCTTTTATATGAGCCACTTCTGATACAAAAGGATCAACTAGAAGTCAAGTTATTATTTGTTGTTCCTGAATCTTGGATAGGCGACAAGACTTTTGTCAGGTAGTGTACATACACATTCAAGTCAGATACCAAAACACTTAAACGCTTTTTTTTTTACTTTTGTGTTAAATGCTAAAAATGCTAAAAATTATATGCTGTTCATGACCACATGACCTGAAAAATATACATGCATCTCGAATTGTAACAAGAATTAAATGGCAAGTTTTTTCTCATGAACAGTCCCATCTCTAATTTGAGGTGTTGTGAGGATATGTAGGTTTTCCAGGTTATTTTTATCCATTAACATCACATTAAATATACTGTGCTTGTATGTTTACCGCTGTTGTGTGAGGTGCTAACAGAAAGTGTTCCACCCCAGCTCCAGCGATTCGACTTAGGCCTGGCTCTTTGACTCTTCTCCATTGTCCTCCTGATAACGGCCTCATACCGTACCTGAAACACAAAGATATTCCCATTCTAGAGTGCATTTTGTTTTTACTCAGTTTGAAGGACTTTGCCAGCAAATTCTTTGCCATGGCATTATGAAAATTCAGATTAATTAAATACAAGATTATTTGTTAAGTCACTTTCACAATTATTACTCCAAAGCAGCTTCACAAATAATGTGCACCGCATTATTACATTAGAATCAAAATCTGAAAAAAAAAGGTTAAGGTGTGAGTAGGGTGTAGAGAGAAGCTGTCAAGCGTATACATGGTTAATCTGCAGTCATACCATATAACATCCTTCTTCAAAAAGAGTGAAATCTTTTGCATGATATTGGAAAAATCGAGTATTGCAATATTTTATTTTTCAGTGAAAGAAATTGCGTTACGAACATAGTTTCACGAGATGGTTTGAATAGCTCTATTTGACATTTTTTGTGGAGTTTAACAGTATTCAGTAAAGGAAACAAATTTATGTTTTTAATGGCTTTGTTTTTTTTTTTTAAGGTTACCAATAGCCCAATTCTATTTTAAAATCCTTTTTAAAAACGTACCTGTTCAGTTTGCCCTATTAATAATATACTAATAGTTTAGTCGACTGGTTTTTTCTAATTATATAGTGGTTGTTTCACTTAGTTTTATTTCTTATTTTCATCATCTGTTTACTAAATATGACTCTGTTTTATGTACAGCAGTTTGGTCAGGTAAATGTGCTTTATAAAGAAATGCACTTAATTTTTAACAGAATGAAATTATGACTTATTATCAGGGCTTGACATTAACTTTTTTGATCACCAGCCACTGTGGCTAGCAGATTTCCAACACTACTAATCACTTGCAAATTTCACTAGCCACAATTTTTTTGCTTGGAAAATATATTTTCATATTAATAAATGTGACTTTATAAAATTACTTGATTCAGATGTTGTGTTGTCCACATGCCTCGTAATTTATTTCACTGTTTGTGTGTGTTGTGTACGAGTTTGCTCACTGCGCATGAACAAATGGGTTGTGTCGCATGTGCACAGTAATCTGTCCAGGCTAAAGGTCCCAGATCAGCGGTTACTACACATAAATGGGGAGTTAATCTCATATTAAAGCAATGTTATTGTAAAGGATGATAATTAAACTATATTAACAAAAATAACTCTTAAAAGCAGCAGGACTATGGGTGTACTATGGGTACACGAGCATTGCTTTTTGTCCAGCCTATTTCAAAGAGAACCGATCACACCAGTTGCGCTTCCTCTACACACAGTTGCTTTGCGTAAAGTAAACGGGAGCGCGCGCTTTTTAACAGTCGCGCGCATCACAACACCTGTGCGCGTGAGTAGTCATCCTCTCATACGGTATTCATCTGCTTTTGCTCGCGCGAACACAGCTGTTTTTGTCGGTCGTGCTGCTTCTCGATTCTAAGATCACATTTGCACACATATTGGGCCAAAGTGGCAAGTGGGAGCGGCTTTCTAACCCGCCAAAGCTGAAATCTACCCGCATTTGGCAGGTTGGCAGGTGTTAATGTAAAGCCCTGCTTATTATACACCAATGCAACTTGTATGCTTATTCTTTCTTAATGCGAGTTTGGCAGAGTTTTTTCACATTCAAATTTTCTGTTTATTTAATTTGTATAACAAAAAATATACAAAGGGCCAAATCAACTTAATGATAACAGGTAAACAAACAGGCAGTGTATTAAGCCAGGTATCTTTAAGTATTTTTTGACCTTCTCCTCCTCCAGCTTCTGCCGTCGTTTTTCCTCCACAGCAGCACGTCTCTTGTCCTCCTTCATCCGCTGCTCCTCCAGCCTTTTCTTGCGCTCCTCCAGCTGTCTCTCATGAAACTGCCGGGCTCTTTCCTCTCTCTCCTGCCACTTGGAGCCCCGTACAGCTACAAACACAATTTATTAATTTTAGTCAAAGATCTTTCGGCTAGTTGGTGGTATGTAGATATGTTAGTATCTAAAATCTTTTCACTATTTTCTATTATCAAAAATATTGTATTTTTGTGCTAAAAATATTGTAAAATATCTCATCATGGAGTTTTTCTTTCATTATTTCAGCAAACTGGATTGTAAAAAAAAAAAAATTTGTTGTACTCTCCCATTCACTGCACTCTTAAGTTTATTCAACTATGATGAGAAACCCAAAAACTGTGAAAGCGGTCCATAGTCAGCACTGATGATTTTTTTTTTCATTTCATCTGCATCCAAACAATTCAGTAATATAAATCATGCACAAACAATCTGCCAATTTCTCTCTGTCTTGTGCTGCGTCTTAAATTCACATACTATCAGTCCTAAATAGTATTCGAAAATAGAATTAGTTTGTCCCAAACCGTAGTATGTTTAAAAGAGTATGCCAAAGGTTGCCCCATGGTCTACTATTTCCCAAGTGTAGAAGAGTCCAAACTCTAGCCACTAATATTGCCCACAATACATAGCATGTTGGACATAAATTCGATTAGAACTACAAACTTAAAAAAAAAAGTGTGAATAAACTACAGACATTGCGGACACGCAAGACCAACCATCAAGTAGAGAGGCTTCGGTAAAGTTGTTTGAATGACTATTAATTAGGGATGTAACGGTATTGTAAATACCGTCATACCGCAATATAAATTTTTTTCAATATTAACGAAGTCGCATGACTCGGTAAAACTATAGGTCTTCTGAGAAAATTTGCTCAGGCGAATGAAGCGAACGGGAGGTAGCGAAAACTACAATTCCCATCAGCCCATGCTTGACCATCATCCCTTGCGGTCTGTTGTCGCTACAGATCCGGTAATGCGGAAATGGAGTGTGCTGCTAGAAGCGGGGATGAAAAAGAGCTGGAAAACTCTAAAGCGGGTGTTGTCGCCGCGCGCGTACTGAATAGCGGTGTTGTCGCGCAAGTTCTTATCAGCTGTGTTGTCGCGCGAGTTCTTATCAGCTGTGTTGTCGCGCGAGTTCTTATCAGCTGTGTTGTCGCGCGAGTTCTTATCAGCTGTGTTGTCGCGCGAGTTCTTATCAGCTGTGTTGTCGCGCGAGTTCTTATCAGCTGTGTTGTCGCGCGAGTTCTTATCAGCTGTGTTGTCGCGCGAGTTCTTATCAGCTGTGTTGTCGCGCGAGTTCTTATCAGCTGTGTTGTCGCGCGAGTTCTTATCAGCTGTGTTGTCGCGCGAGTTCTTATCAGCTGTGTTGTCGCGCGAGTTCTTATCAGCTGTGTTGTCGCGCGAGTTCTTATCAGCTGTGTTGTCGCGCGCGTACTGAATAGCAGTGTTGTCGCGCGAGTTCTTATCAGCTGTGTTGTCGCGTGCGTACTGAATAGCGGTGTTGTCGCGCCAGTTCTTATCAGCTGTGTTGTCGCGCGAGTTCTTATCAGCTGTGTTGTCGCGCGAGTTCTTATCAGCTGTGTTGTCGCGCGAGTTCTTATCAGCTGTGTTGTCGCGCGCGTACTGAATAGCGGTGTTGTCAGCACACTGTTCAGATTGATGCAGACATGAGATCTCTATCTTACTCATGGTTTGTCCTCTCAAGTGGGGGAAAGACAATGCACAACGTTACCCACTGCTGTCAACCTGGGCCAAGTCATATCTCTCTTGTCCCAGAAACCTCAGTCCCAAATGAGAGGGGTTTTTTTTCTGTTGCAGGGGACATTGTAAATGCCCAGAGATACCAGCTTTTACCAGATTATATTTATATGATAATTTTCCTTTAAACCCATCTCTATCTAAGTGAGTGATTAAATGTTGAATGTGATGAGTTTTCAACAATACTAAATTGAAACTTTATTTTTTTACATGGTTTAATAATTTTTTGTTATTAAAATTGAAGTTCCTGTTTCAAAGCTTACAGATAGATGGCTAATTTGTATGTCATTGACACTTTTGGCACTTTTTTGGAGTATTTTCATAAGTTTTGTTTTTTCCTGTAAATGATTCAATAAATACCGTACCGTGACATTCATACCGAGGTATTACCGTACCGTGAAATTCTGATACCGTTACATCCCTACTATTAATTAATATCTAGCCAACTGGAACATATTTACATCATGTTTTCAGTGTTATTTTTCATCTGCAACAACAATAGCTGCGTCCCAAAATGCATACTTATGCACTATTCTACGCCATTTTGTAGTATAAATAGTGTAAGTAGTGTGTTCACACTGAAAACTCTAAAATTAAGTGTGTAATGATGGACACTTCACGCACTCAACGACTGCAGGTTTGCTCACGTAGCGGAAGGGGCGGAGCTATCGTACGCACATGTTGAATAACTTTATTTATTTTGGATGGTGAAAGCAAAATTCTCCTACGAGAGTGATTATAGCGCCTCCCGATGGTGAATACGGCAATACTCACGGCAGGTTTTATTTGATAATTCTGTTGTTTATTTCACTGATTTGGCAACCATCAAACATCATCAGGGAAACGGTTTGAATTTCTGCTTGGTAAAAAAACATTAGTGTGCCATTTGGGACAACACTACATACATATACTATCCTGTTGAGTGTGTAAGTGCATAAGTACATAGTGCATGTGTGCATAGTGTATAGTGTGCCATTTGGGACGCAGCTAACGTGAACTTATGTGTTTGGACATTAACTTCTGAATTGATAATTATCCAAAGACCTGAGGAGACTTCTCTACATGAAAGAGCTGCGAATGTTAGATTAACCTGCTGCTGAATCAACAGTCAGGTAGGTATTACATATGAAAGGAATGTGGTTGATGTGTCAAGTGATGATTGAGAAGGGATGCAACTAAGTAAAATAACTTTGCTAACAAGGAAGCAGTATGTCCCAAAACTTGCATGCTCTTCTGTTACACACTCAAAAGTATTTACTTTTCCTTTACAAAAAAGACCTAATTTTAGGGCGTAGTATAAGTATGTTGATTGGGACGCAGCATTGGTCTCTAACCCCTTACATAAAACTGGGTGTCCTGGTAACCACCTTGCCAAGAGTTTACATAACAACTTCACCTCACCACAGCAACCTGCCCCATCACGTTAGTCATGCAGAGGAGAAACAGACAGACAACAAGACAGAGAAAAAGGACACAGAAATGGTGCATGAACGTTAGCCTAAACTGACTCCTTGTAAAACTCAACAGGACTAACAAGAACACCATACAACATCTAACTCAGCTTTAACATTAAACTGATCATACATTAAGGCTCATTAGGATTTAGTCTCTGATCAAAGGTCTGTTCTGTAGTACCTGTGTGTGTTTCCATAGTAAATCTTTAGGACTAGAATTTCATGAACTTAATGTTTGCTTGTGTTCTTAAGATAACCAGATGTATGACATGAATGTATGGCATTTCAGTCATGCCTGGAAGAGGCAATTAGAGACATACATGAAAGATGTGTTATTCAACTAAATTAAATGCCTAGGTCAATGTTAAGTTGTAATTGTTTATTTTTTTAAGATATTGATCTGCTGGCTTATTTATAAAGCATGATTTTATAGATAAAGTGTTTACCTATTTTGAAGCTTGTATTTATTACGTATTGATTGTTTTTCCCAGTGCTGGGTTGCGGTTGAAAAGGTATCCGCTGTATGTAATGATTGTTTTATACAACCCCAAATCAGAAAAAAATGGGACAGTATGGAAAACGCAAATAAATTAAACAAAAGTAGTGATTTCTAAATTTACTTTCACTTGCGTTTCATTGCAGACAACACAACAAACATTACGTAATGTGTTCCTCATGATTGTTTTCTCAAAATAAACATGTTTTCCAATCTTGGTTCTTGCAACGCATTGCAATAAAAAAAATTCAGAGAGGAGCAGTTTAGGGCTAGCCGGGTTCAACGCTAAGGATTTTTTTTACTGGGCCAATCGTGCCAGTGGTTGACATTTGTACTTGACCTGCCAAAGTTTTCACTGGCAACAACAAAAAAATTATAATAATTTAATAGCTATTACTTATACACATATTTTAAATAATGTGGCAAATTAATGTCTGTAAATCTAGAATTTAAACATTTTTAAAAAGGTAATAAATGCATAAAGAGCAAAATTCAAGATTTTATGTAAACGAAAGAGCAGTATGGAAAATGTGCTGGTATTTTATTACAATTTTTAAAAAAAATTATGAAAATAGCTTACCAAACTGACGACATCTCTTTTTTTTGTTCTTTTTTTTGTTTCTTAATTTTGTACCCATGTAATTGTCTGCTTCCAAGACTTCAGAAACTGATGTTTTCTTTCAGCCTCATAGTTTGATGTTGCCGCCATGCTGCCAACTTTTTGCTATATTGGTTGTTGCCAGGTTACGGAAAAAAATAACAGGCTCATCATTACTGGCTGATAGGGGCCAGTAACAATTTTTTCTACTGTCCCTGGTGTCTTTCACGCTGGCCCCAGACCACCGGGCAGTCTAGCCCTGGCTTGTAATCAGGTAAATTGGTTAAATGATGATTAAACAGTGATTTGTAATTTTGATTTGATACAAAAGCACCAAGGTCTAGTCCTTTAGGAGGAAAGATGGGCCGAGGATCACTAGTTTGCCAACAAATACGGTATATGAGAAAATTGTTGCAATGTTTAAAAGCAATGATCTTCATTGATAGATAGGAAGACATTTAGATATTTCACCTTCAACTGTGCATAACAATATCAAAAGTTTCAAGGAATCTGGAGGAATTTCAGTGCGTAAAGGACAAGGGTACAAGCCTAAGCTCAACTACCATGATTTCCAATCTCTCAGGCGGCACTGCAACAAGAATAGTCATGGCTCAGGAAACCTGTCAAGTACCACAATACGTAGTTACTGTACATCCACAAATGGCAGCGTAAACTGTACTGTGCCAAAAGAAAGCCTTATGTTGTTAACAATGTCCAGAAGCGCTGTCGACGTGAGGCATCTAGGATGGACCACTACACACTGGAAACGTGTACTGTGGTCAGATGAATCAATATTTCAGGTATTTTTGGGGAGGACGCAGTGTGCTCCAAACCAAAGAAGAAAAGGATCATCCAGACACTTGAAACACTTCATAACTTGGTGTCTACAGTACCTAATTGTCTTTTAAGTGTTGTTAAAAGAAATGGCAAACATTAAATGCTTTATGTCAGGGGTGTCCAAACTCGGTCCTGGAGTTTAGTTCCAACCCCAATCAGACACATCTGGGCTAGCTAATAAAGCTCTTGCTAGGTTTTCTAGAAACTTGAGGCAAGTTGGAGCTAAAATCTGCAGGACACCGGCCCTCCAGGAATGAGTTTGGACACCCCTGCTTTATGTAGTAAATGCTTTACTGCACCCTACTTCCTTTGAAATGTGGTATACATGTTCATTTTGGAAAAAAAAATATGAGAAAATTAAATAATGTTTGTTCTGTTTTCTGCAATGAAACACAAGTCAAAATATATGTAGAAATCTATACTATCTTTTTTATTTGCGTTTTTCAAACTGGCTCAACCTTTTTCTTATTTGGGTCTGTATTTGTACCTAACTTACCATCAAATTTGACCAAAGCATAAATATAACAAAAAACAAAACAAAATAATTCAAAACATTACTTATCAATAGCTGTTTCCATTCACATGTTTAATACACATTTTGAGATGCTAAATAAATTATGGAAATACCAAGATCTTTTATGTGCATAAAAGAATCGCTACAATAGGATAACCAAATAAACTAATGAAAGTCTGTAAAACAAATTCTTTGATGCACATGCAAACATGTCTTTTTTTCTTTATATTGTCTTTCTGTACAACTGGATAAACCAGCATATCAAAATTCCCATTATTGACCTTATTCTACAATGTGGAAGTGCGCCTGTTTTCGCGATTGTTTTAGAACTTCCGTTTCAGTCGCCTATAGGAGAAATGACAAGGAATAATAAACGGCAAAAAACGGTCAAACTACTTGCTCTACAAACAAATGTCTGCATGACTATACAGACCAAGTAGAATAATATAACAAGGAAATATCAGTTTGCAACAAACAGCGAAACGAGCAGTTTTTAACGTCTAAAAATGAATGGAAGTGAATGAGACCGGAAGTCTCGTGCCAAAAAGATTCAAATGGCAGCGCCCGCTCGTCTGCGGAGAATAAGGTCAATAAATGATCTTTAAGTGTTACAAGAATTATTTGGCAAAATATTATGAGCATCTCAGGCTCAACTTTTGCATTATATTATTATGTTTTGATAATTCTTTTGATTGTAATCATTTGTGCCAGTTTCCCAATAACTGTTCTGATAAACAAATGTGATGGAATTATTTATTCCAATTGTTTGTCAAACTCAAAATTGCATATTTAAATGGAAATGTACTTATCGATTCCCAAACATGCATCCTTTGCCTTTTGTTTTGTTGTAGTTTAATTAGGATTATTGTTTTTGTCAAGAGGTTCAAGAAAGACATGTAAAACCTTCAACAGCCATTTTTAACCAACAAACTCAAAAGCATGCATATCAATTGATTTCTGATTTCCTGCATGCAAAGAATCCTCAGATATAAAGGTGGAAATGCTATAAATCAATTAATAAGTGCCTAATGCTTTAAAGAAATCAGTATTAACTAATAATATCAAAATATTGACATTAAAGTGCCCACTAAATGAACCTTTCTGTTGTGAAATAGGAGTCACATTATGGAGGTTAAAACTGCCTTGCAGAAGCGCATTAATGTTGTCTTTAATGACAGTGTTTGTACCGTTCTGCTTGTCCAGCTCCTCCCTCCGTTCGCGGGCGAGTCTCTGCCGTTCATCATTCTTCAGCATGAGAGGCTCTGCAAACAAAGCACACAAATCCAGGATCATGAGCTCAGGCAGTAAAACTAGAAGATGTTTGCACATCTACATACATCATTTGCACATATACAGTTGAAGACAAAATTATTAGCCCTCCAGGGAAATTAAGTAGTTTTCAAATACTTTCCAAGTGCTGTTTAACAGAAAATTAACATTTTTACATCTAACAGTTTTAATAGCTCATTTATAAAAAACTATTTTCTTTTGTCTTTGCCATGATGACAGTACATAATATTTTACAATACACTAATATTCAGCCTAAAGTGACATTATAAAAAAAATATATATTATAAAGTATATAATAAAAAAATTTCAAGTTCAGTGGCAAAAAAGTGCTGTGTGAAAATTTGTGTTTTTCAGCCTCATATGTTTATGTTTAGCTATTTCACTTTAAAGATAATAAAAATAATCTATTTAATTGCATTAAGAGTGTTTATTGCTGAAACTAGTGTAGTAGTAGTCGCAATAGAAAACTTTATCAATCAGAGCAGGGGAAAAAGAGGAGAGCGAACAACTGTTGTCAGTTGACTCACAAAATAAATGGTTATTAAATTTAATGTCCTGCTACATTTGTTATTCGTAATTTCATGTACATACAACCACAATTTGTTATATTATCTTAATGATAATCGTGTTTATAAAAACACTATAAATGAAGAGGACTTCTCTCCTCCTGAATCCCCAGGTCTGAATACAGACACAGTCTATTTCAACCTTTAACACTGCCGGGAATCTGGAGAATTTGAAACATACGGAGAACACAGCAGCACAGATATAGGCGATGTGTCTGAATGGTAACAAACTCAACTCATAAAAAACAAAGTCATCCATTCGCCAATTCTTGTAAAGCACTCCTGGAAAAAAGTGCTTGCTGCAAACCAACAGCTTTGCTGAATCGGGCCTGACAGAATCGCAGGGAAAACACGCAACAAACCACATGGATCAAGGAGACATACACATACGACTGGTGCCGTGCAGACACGATCTCACCCAGTCAATGGGTCTCCGAGTTTGGCAGGTCTGGCTTGCCTTCGGAAAGCACACGCTCTCATGATCAATTAAGAAGGATGGTCTTTTCATAGGATAAGAAATCTCCTCTATGAATAATAATGTGAAACCGACGCATCATCACTCCACTAGCAGATTCGCAGATACGTCACCAATTTGAATCCTGCCCCAAATATTATTTTAAACCCGGAAGATAAAATTAGCTGACAAAATCTCAAAATTATCCAGTTTTCCCTACAATTAAAGCTGACAGGTACTAACGTTGTCTTAACTGATGCTCAACACACACAAATCTGTTACAATTATTTTTAAAAAGTACTCCAGGGTGTCCTGAACCTTTAAAAACTTGATGGCGGTTGAGAGAAAGGACCTTCTAAACCTCTCTATGGAACACTGATGCATTACTCGTCTCTCAATAAATGAGCTCTAAAGTGTAATATTTAGTGGATGTCCTTCATATTTCAAATAGATCTTTAATTTAGCTCTTGTACTCTTTTTTTTTTTTTTAGTCACCTCAAGTGAATCAGGATTAAAACAAATAATAGAACCAGCTTTTTTAACAATTTTATTGATTCTGTTCCTATCATCCACAGTCATGCTACTCCCCCAACAGAGCACATCATAGAACAAAACACTGTCCAGAATTCCCTGATAGAAAAATCATACAGAAGCTTTCTACTGATGCCAACAGAAATTAACTTCCTTAAAAAGTCTTGACTGTGAATTCTTAAATACAACTTCATTTTTTTTCTAATTTAGCACACTTAAAAAAATGGACACCAATGTGTTTGTAAGACTGGACTATCTCTATATTCTGCCTATTAATTGTCACAGGTAATGCTACTTCATTGTTTTTTCTCAAATCAATATTTAACTCCTTACTCTGCCCCACATTCAGTTTAAGAAAGTTTCCATCACACCATTTGCCAAAAACTTTTCCTCTGCAGTCTGTGTCATTAATTTGATTGAAAAAAAACTACACAACAGACTGATAAAAATGCTCATTAGATAATTTCAGACGGCACTTCAAGGTTTTTGCATCCTAAATCTTCAAATAATAATTTATTAAAGGGGCTAATAATGTTGACCTTAGCAGCATTTTATTTATTATCATTATGATTATTTTAAAATCACAACCAAATTCCAAATAAATATGAATTTCTTCAGAAGAAAAAATAAAGGAAGCGCTGTGAAAAAATGATTAAATAGTACTTGGGAAATATTATACACAGAAAGAAATCATCAACTGCATATATACATGTAGGAGCATGCATGTGGTGTGTCTGACCTGGTTTGGTAACGGTGTGTATCTCTGTGGGGCTGGGGATAGTGTAGGTGTACTGTCCAGAGGCAGATGAGTCTGGTCGACTCCATGATGACTTTTCATCTGCCCTGAGAAGGTAGTCAGAGCCTGAATGATAAAGACAGAGAGAAATGGGAAAACCCCTATCTGTTAATTCATCACCTGAAGACTAAAGGCAAGGCAAGGCAAGGCAAGGCAAGTTTATTTATATAGCACATTTCATACACAGTGGCAATTCAAAGTGCTTTACATAAACAAGAATAAAAGAACCAAGTAAAATAAAAATAAAAACAAATAATAAAAATGCGTAAAAACAAAACAAAACATAAAAACAGTTAAAATGTGATATAAAAGAATGAAGAAGAAGAGAAAAACATGATAGTGCAATCTGTGGGACGCAGCACAGTGCTCATTCAGTAAAGGCACAGCTAAACAGATGTGTTTTCAGTCTTGATTTGAACGTGCCTAATGTTGGAGCACATCTGATCATTTCTGGAAGCTGATTCCAGCAGCGAGGGCCATAGTGGCTAAAAGCCGATTCACCCTGCTTTGACTGAACTCTTGGAACTTCTAGTTTATATGATCCTAAAGATCTGAGTGATCTGTTAGGTTTGTATTCAGTGAGCATATCTGTGATGTATTTAGGTCCTAGGCCATTTAGTGATTTATAGACCAGTAATAATACTTTTAAATCTATTCTGAATGTAACTGGCAGCCAGTGTAGAGACCTGAGGACAGGTGTGATGTGCTCTGATTTTCTGGTTCTGGTTAAAATTCTGGCTGCAGCGTTCTGGATGAGCTGTAATTGTATGACTGTCTTTTTAGGAAGACCAGTGAGGAGTCCATTACAGTAATCCCTGCTGCTGATAAAAGCATGAACAAGTTTTTCTAAATCTTCACTAGAAACAAAGCATCTGATTCTTGCTATGTTTTTGAGATGATAGTATGCTGATTTACTGACTGCTTTGACATGACTATTGAAACTCAGATCTGACTCCAGAGTCACACCAAGATTCTTGACCTTATTTTTTGTCGTTTGACCTTTAGTGCCAAGGTACGCATTTACCTTGAGAGGAAAGAGTGACAAAAGAAAGCATTTTCCTTTTTTACTTTCAGGGCTAGACTGAGATGGTGGACACAAAAGAGAATTGAATAGGAATATTAAATATGTATACATTTAATATAATAACAGTAATAATAATAATAATAATAATAATAATATACCATTTTTAATATATTATAAAATACTTTTATTTTTTATTTAGTACTTTATATTTATAATACATATACACACAATATTTAGGAATATTTATTCATTCATTTCCCTTGGCTTAGTCTTTATTTCAGAGGTCGCCACAGTGGACTGAACCGCCAACTATTCCAGCATATGTTTTACCCAGCAGAAGCCTTTCCAGCTGCAACCCAGTATAGGAAAATATTTAAGAATATATTATTTAAAAATGACTATTAAAACATAATGCACTAATTATATACACACAGGTACATAAATAATAACTATATTAATTTTGCGGTACAGGTGAATTGGGTAAGCTAAAATTGTCCGTAGTGTATGTGTTTGAATGAGAGTGTATGGGTGTTTCCCAGTGATGGTCGCAGCTGGAAGGGCATCTGCTGCATAAAAATGTGCTGGATAAGTTGGATGTTCATTCTGCTGTGGCAACCCCTGATTAATAAAGGGACTAAGCCAAAATGAAAATGAATGAATGAAGATTAAATATAAATGATGATGTTATTTAAAATAAAAGATGTTATATGCTAAAACAAAAAACAAACTCATGTAGGAATTTTTTAATTTTTTTATTTTTTACAATTTTTATAATATAGTACAAAGAATAAGCATGACAGAGAGATCCAGGCATACACTAATCACGAGAACATATTCGCCTTGTGATTTGGCGAAACTATGGTTTTTGAGTCACGGATCGGACCATTTTTCGAATCAGCAAAAAAGGGAGGTGACAAATGTCATCTGCTTTCCAGTTATACAAAAATATTACTGCAAAAACCATTGGTTTTAACAAACAGAGCTTAGAAGCTGTAATTTGAATAATAATAAAATTAGGAAAGAACCATCTGAAAAAAGGAAAATATTCAATACGAAAAATTATCTTTGCTACTGTTGTTGATAATGCTAAATATAGAAATCTAACATCTAAACAAAACATATTTATTTTCAATGAATGATTCAACAATTTATACATAAAACTTCATGCAGGGTTCAACAATAAGGACTGCCCGATGGCCCGGGGCCAGAGTGAGAGAGGCTTGGGACAGTAGACGGGATCATTACTGGCCCGATTGCAGCCACCTTTTGTTAAATAATTTCGAACTGCAATAAAATACCTTGACATTTTTATATACTGCTCTTTTTGTTTTGTTAACACAGAATTTTGCTCATACGTTTATTAACATTTTTAAAATGTTATTTAAATACATTAGTTAAATAAATATTTATTAACATTTAAATACTTATAGACATTATTTTTGACATATTATTTAAAATATGTGGCTAAAAAATAGCTATTAATATTTTTTTCTTTGGTGGGGCCAGTGAAAATTTTGGCAGGGCAAGTAAAAATCTGAACCATTGGCGCAATTGGACCAGTAGAAAAAAATCCCTAGCGTTGAACCCTGTCATGTTTTATTATAGGTGGATCATTTTTAAAAACCTATTCAGGAACATAATTTTGATGGTGGTTTGTCACTACCCATTGGTTACGTATTGTAACTGCTTTTACCAGCGTCAAGTTTTCTATTAAACAGGGATTTTAATCTTTACCATAAACATCAGTGTTTCAGTACTTATGTGTTAATTAATTGTTTGTAACGAACTGAAAATGTGTGAAAACTGAATCTCTTTCAATCAAACGCATCGCTTCTAAGGATTACTAAACATACGTAAATCAGTATCATTTATCATTCATGTTGCGAGGGTTTGAACGGAGATCCTGATTTTTTCATGTTTAATTGTGCAGCTTTACACTGCACGCATTAATGCAGGCTAAACAGTGACAGAAAACACCTTTAATTACAAAATTATAGCCTAATAAAAAGGGGTGTAACGATTTATCGTAGTACGATTTATTGCGATGCGAAAATGTCACAATATGCATTGTGGGGTTATGACGATTTGATTACGATATGACGTCCGTTTTCTCTTATTAGTTGAGCTGTTTACACGTGAGCTACGTTCCACCTGCTGTCGCACGTGAGTTCAGATTGCAGCAGCAGTAATGTTAGCAGACCAAGATGAATGGAGCTGAAATAGAGGATGGCCCATCCTCTCAAAATCAGACGTCTGGCAACATTTCGGTTGTACAGTCATTGCTTTAGACTCGTCCGCTTTTTGACATGCATACTGGGTCAAACATAGCCTAAGTTTAAAGTCTTCACAGTGATTTACATACTTTGCACAGCGATATGGATACCTGCTAATGGTGTTGAAAGAGTCACATACTGTATTTATAAGGTACAATTCACCCTAAAATATCATTCTGTCTTCATATAATGATGTATTGGCGGCCGCAAAATCACACATGACGTGAGCTGACCGCGAGCTGTTACTACAGAGGGCGGGCTATGATAGATGCGCGCGCGTCTGCTTCAGTGAACAGAACTGCAGGTTGTGACTAACAGGTAATAAAGTAGTAAACAACATTCAGTTTGTGGAACAGAGTGATCGTTCAGGAGCCACGTGGGAAGTATGAACAGCAGTGGAAATGGAACCGAAATCGTGCACATTATTTAAATAATCATATTGCATTTTAGAGTTATGATTACGACGAGCATGAACTCTTTTGAGTACAGAGGTACACAAAAATGCACGTCAACATGATATACTTGATAGCGCCGACATCAGCGACGCCGAAGAAATAGTAAACCTGCTTAGACTGCTCAAAAGAGCCACGACTGTCCTGTGTAATGAAAAGACGGCCACCCTGTCACTCATCATGCCCAACATGAAGACAGCCATCCATAAAAACCTCTCAGACAGATACACATCAGTTCAGGATTATTTTATAGAACTGCTGATTACCTGGAAATGTAGATTATTTATTTATTTTTTGCACACACAAAAAACGCAAGTGACCAAGCAAAGCCTTAAGCTCTTACTGTTAAAGTCAATTGAATTGAATCATTTCAATAATATTTTATAAGAAGTTTTTAAATTGTTTTATTTTCCAGAGACAGTCCTGTTTAATTTATTTTCTTAAAGAAGGTTCAGTTTAACAAGTTGAAATAAAAGAAATACATAAAAAATAGTTTACTTGGTAACTACATTTTTAAAAAAAATAAAATTAGCATTTTAGCATTTTATTTAAAATTTATATTCCAACTATCATGATACATATCGAATCATGAACATTATATCGTGATACACATTGTATCATTAGCTGAGTGTATCGTTACACCCCTACTAATAAAGCATTTAGGTAGGTCCAACCACAACTTCTATCATCATTATATTTTCCAGGGAAGCCAAAATGCTTTCATACACGTGATTTGAATGACGCTGTAATTGTTATAAATGTTGGATTAACCTACAAGTTAAAAAAAAAGTTAATAATCCACGGGTCACGTGCGTTCTGATCCGTTGGTTGTGATCCATACGGATCACGGATCAAACGTGATCTGTTACCCTTATTAAATATGTGATATTTACATGCACAGTGATTTGCAAAAGAATTGCACCAAAGCAGTTTCCAAAAATGAAAGAGCCTCAGCATCATATTGATTTACTTAAAGCCCTGAGGTCTTTTAGGAAGTGACTGTAAAAAGGTTTATGAGCTGACAGACATCTGTCTGTGGCAGAAGCAATTCCTTTTTAACAGATGTCCAATACGCTTCTGAATCCATGTGCAAATATGTATATAAAAAATATGGCTATCATGTCATCTACAAACAAAAAGTGCATTTAAAGTATTACTATAATCAAGTCACCACATATGCAAGCTTCCTGTGATCAGTAACAGACACTGAAGCAAACAGCCCATGTCAGAATCAGCAAACTGGTTAATCTGTCATTGATTATTCCAATGAAACCATTCAGCCTCCTGCTACAGCATGTGCGTCATCCCACACACCAATCTATAATAGTATAATAGTATTGCATCGTTAATTCCACATGAAGATAAGTGATAATAATATTGCAAATAAAGCTGATACAAACTAGGAACACCAAAGCCAGGAATCAGAAATAATGAGAATATAAACACGCCATCAGACTGCAGTCAGAGAAGCTTCAATTGCAGAAAAAGGAAGACTAGCACCATCCTACACATGCTAGCGGTATTTTGGCTTCCACAAACTCTGATCTTTAAAGACTGTTACCCATAATTCCAGTGTGGGGGAGGAAGGGATGAACAAGCCATGGGCAGATGGTGTGTCTAGACGACAAAGGCAATGGCTAAAGAACAAAAACAATCACTTACTAGCAAAGACCATTTTACCAAAAGTCAATTATTCGAAATGTCAAAAACAAGACATCTTGTTCTACACAATTCACGAAGGCTATGATTTGCGATATCTAGAAAAACACGAGGAACCCAGTCATAAAAAAGTCATGAAACTTGGGAAATATGGGATTAAGAAATTGGCCTGTAAATGAAACTGTCATAAAAATGGGTATAATTAAAAAATATTAAAATACAAAAAGTTTGCTATTAAATTATAAACACAAAAGCTCTTTAATACAGCCTGTCAACCACTGTTTGGTTTAAACCAAAGAAATAAATTAGTTTATGTAGTATACTAGGGCACCACAACACACTCACCCGTCACTTTATTAGGTACACCTTACTAGTACCGGGTTGGACCCCCTTTTGTCTTCAGAACTGCCTCAATCCTTCATGGCATAGATTCAACAAGATACTGGAAATACTCCTCAAAGTATTCAAAGTATTTATCAAATCTTCTCTTGTCCAATTTTTGTGAGCCTGTGCATATTGTATCCTCAGTTTCCTGTTCTTAGCTGACAGGAGTGGCAACCGGTGTGGTTTTCTGCTGCTGTAGCCCATCCGCCTCAAGGTTGGACGTCTTGTATGTTCAGAGATGCTCTTCTGCATATCTCAGTTTAGGGCTGTGTGATTAATCGAAATCGAATCGCAATTTGAAACGTTCTGATTAGCTAATCGCAAGAGGCTGCGATATGAAATATGTATTATTTAATTTCCGAATGCGTGACTGCCATCTGTGTGGGACAGTCTTACGAGCCGAATGAGTGAGCACACTTTTGTTCTGCCCAATCAGAATTGTGGAACGAAACTATGCATAATGCCCACAATAAAATAAAAAAACATACAGAAAAGCGTGGATGAGTGGGATGATGGCATCTGCCGATTCAGAAGCATTAATAGACAAATTAATATCAAAGAAAAATACAACATCTGTAATATGGGAACATTTTGGTTTCAAAGTCCCAGTCATCGAACAAAAACAGGTCATTTGTAAGAGCTGTCGTAGAATTGTTGCCGCAGCATGAGGAAATACAACAAACGGCACCTAAAAAAGCACCACAGACGGTTTGCTAAAAAGTCAACTGAAAGTATTGCCAGTGACACTAATTTAGTAGCAAGCAACAGAAAACTATAATTTCACAGTTGTTTCAGCCATGTTGGTTTGCGAAATGTTCTGTATTTTTATAGTTTTATTTTTTTTTGTAACAAGTTACACTATCTCCCTAATTTGAGTTCAACATCTTTTGTAGAAAGGTTTCGTCATTTTATTTGTTTACCGTCTGCTCTAGAGAAAAATGAGTGTTTCATTTTTGAAAATTTTTAAAACAATTTGAATAAATGTTTAAGTTAAAATCTTTTGGGTTCCTTTTCTATACTAACACTCACTGCATTTTAGCAGTAAGAAGCTGCGATACAGATTATTAAGCTAAAGCTTGACTACAAATCAAAATCGTAATATCTATCAAATAAAAATAAATAAATAATTAAAAAAAAAAAAAAAAAAAATCACAAGGAGATTTTTTCCCCAAATCGCATAGCCCTATCTCGGTTGTAACGAGTGGTTAGAGTTACTGTTGCTTTTCTATCAGCTCAAACCAGTCTGGCTATTCTCCTCTGACCTCAACAAGGCATTTGCACCCACAGAACTGCTGCTCACTGGATATTTTTTTCTCTTTTTTTTCTAAATGCATTGCTGCATGTGACTGGCTGATTAGAAATTTGTGTAATGAGCAGTTGAACAGTGTACCTAAGGGTATCACAGGATAAGATTAAAAGATAAAAATATGATTAAATATCATTGTATAAAATTATTTATACTGATAACCAAGTTATTTTACATTTGATTGTTCAATTTTAATATTTGAATACTGTTAGACTCCCCAGAAAACTATTAAGCTCAGTTTATTTCATCTTTAATTTTGCTTTGTCGTATTTCGATATGCTTGTAATTCATTATATTTCATGCAAATGCACTGTATATAAAAAGGTTGGATCTGCCCAGTAGAAACTAATGAATTTTTTCCAAATATAACCATTCAGATCTGGTGAGATTATATTCATGTCAATATACCTATAGTATATATTTTAAAATGTAAAAAAAATATATATATATTATTATAAGAGCACAATTAGTAAGAAACAATACAATAATACAAATCATACTTTGGGTCCATGTTTTGATTTGAAATATAAACCAGCAGCACTTTGCCCTCTAAAAATGAAATAGTTGCATTTTAATAGTAATTAATATGTTTTTTTAAATGGCCAGTGTTGTGAATTCATTTAATTAGATTTGATTTAAAAAATCATAACAATATCATTTAGAAAAAAGTTCTAAAATAAATAAAGCATTCCATGCTGCACTAATATTGTTAAACAAAATAAAATGACTAATTTGTTACACTGATGTGAATTAAATTGATACATTTTTGATTATTAACATGCAATGAATCATTGATGAAAGAAAAATCCAAACAAGACGAAAATTTGGAGGAAAAAAATGGAAACTGTAGGGCCCTATTCAACATATGAGATAATGAATACCATGCAACATCCCAGTTCCTCCAACAATATGACCAGCATGTTCCTAGAGCATCTAAAACCAGTGACTAAACGAAAATAAATAAGCACCAGAATATAAATGACTGATGCAGACAGCTAGCTGTGCATTTAAACAGAGCTGTTGCGATATCATTTGATCCATTTCCGTGTACGATCCCTCAGGAGATGGAACTAAAACGGCTGTCCCTTGCTCTAGATTCCAGGACAATACTGCTCCTGATTTATCCCAGGCCAAACTCTGTCTGAACCACTTTATCCAGTTGCCAGAAACACAAGATATCACCTTTCTCAGACAAACAATGGGAAAGGTTTCAAATGTTTACAGAGGGCAATTTCTGAAATTATTATATTCTAGAGAAAGTCTTTATTGCTTCACATTTCACCCAGAAAGAGCTTCCACCAGACTTCAATAGTACAGTGATACAATCTAACCTGGAGTTATCAGTTCTCCACCGAGGCTTATTAAAACAAAGCATACACGTTTATCAATTCCTAAGAGAATTTGAAGCCTAAAATAAAGTCAATGAGTGTGTGGCACAGCTCTGGCTCATTACTTGATGGTAAGGGAGACCCAGTGGTGTTTAACCTAGAAATCTTCTGACAGCAAAATCACAAGCCAGAATTATACTGACACAAGTTGATGCAAAGTAAGCTTGTATGTGACTTATTCGCTACCACAAAAAGTACAGGTTCAGGTTATTTGTCTGACTGCTTGTATTAAAGGGCACCTATGATGAAAATAAACTTCTGTAAGCTGTTTGGACAGAGCTGTGTGTAAGTAACGACTAAAAACTCAACTATTTAGTCTCCACTTGACTTCCTAATCTGCAATTGCCTCTCTGGCTATACCACTAACTGTACTCAAAAAAAAAAAACCCTTACATTACTAATGCTTTCCTTCTTAGACTTTACACACCTGAAACTTGCCTACAGCACTTATTCATTGTTGCTCTTATAGTTGTGTAAGTTGCTTCCTTGTCCTCATTTGTAAGTCGCTTTGGATAAAAGTGTCTGCTAAATGACTAAATGTAAATGTAGGTATAGTGTGTCCCCAGTCATACTGGAGTGATAGAAATTATTATGAGTATGGAAAAAATCTTTTCCTGCATTTATTCTGCTGCAGGAGTCTGTTGACTGTAAACAACACAACAAACAATGCAATAAATAGTTTTGAAGAAAAATTTGCTGTCATTGACCCTGAGAAAAACTTTGAAAATAATCATAATGATGTAGTCTCCATGATATAATTATAATGATGAAACCATTTTTAACTGCGGGGGCATATCTTTATTAGTACAATCCGGCTGTATTATTTGTGTCCCCTGTAAAAAAATGCTCGAAATAAAATTTTTTGGCTGATCTGAAAAATGGTCTAATGCATGACTGATTTGTGATCCGTTACACTACCAAAAGTAAGGACTCTGCACTTGCTCCATACCTTTTAGATAGATAGACTTGTGCATAAGTCTTATGCCCCATTCACAAGGGGTTTTAGCGTCAACGCTTGACTGAAGGCGTGTCTGAAGTTGGGGCTGAAGCGATCATCATAGCAGCATCAGCCAATGAAATTCAGTCAGCAATAGGCCACTCTCTAGCTGGTGTATTTGCATACAGCAATCTGATTGGCTGACGCTTCCGTCGGCGCTTGAAAAGTTGAGCTAGTCCCAACTTCTGCAGCAAGCAATGCCCCTGAAGCGGCGTCGACGGATGCACAATGCAGTTCAGCAACACCTGACGTCACCCATTCAAAGTGAATGGGAAGCATTGACGCTGACCCCCCATGTGAATGGGGCGTTAGGCTCTCAAAGTTAGTGACTTTGAAAAAAAAATACTTTTGCACAGTACTGTATATGCAATACATTTCAAAACTGCAAAAACAGATGTTTATTATATATGAACATGACAAATATGAAAGGTGTGATCTCCTTCGAGAACCACGGCAAAAAAAAAAGTTGTGCTTATCCTTAAATATATACATGTAACGGAAGTCAAATGTGATAGAAACCATCAAATATTTGCACCATCCAAACAAACCCCAGGCTATTGTGCTGGTGAGACTTTAACATGACACCTGTGTTTGTATTCCCCTGATTTCGCCTTCATGTTAACTCCCTAATACAGCTTTTCATTCCACTCAAATGCTCAAGGGATGCAAAAACAATCACGTCTCCCAACAGCTTCACTTGAGATGATAAAAGATTTTAACAAAGCTACAGTAGAATGCAATTCTTCCACTCGAGATCCGACACAAAATGTAGGTTTTAGACACTTTCTCTCTTGCTTTTGTCTTCATTCCAGCACAGAACATAAAATGGTAGAAACCCTCGTGAACCTTTGGTCTGAGGCCCGTGCCTGATTAGCTTACTAATCTGTGCTCTGAATGCCGGGCGGCACAGGCTGGTTAAGTATGTAGTGACGGCAGAAGAGAATAAACAGCACAAGTACACAGACAACAACCCCCTATAGCAGCAGTTAGCATGAATGACATCAAACTTACACAAAGTTCTGAGCGCTTGTTTAGCCAACAAATATGCTAAACGGCTCAAAATATGTAGTATACAGGGTAGGGATATCCTAGGTTAGGGATAGCCAGTGGAGATCGCAGATTTTTAAAGAAAACAGCCTTTAAATGGGCTGATTTTGCAATGGCATACAGTTAACCAGAAATGCTTAATCCAGGTTACTGCCAAATTAAAAGTCCTTTAGCATACTTTCGCATAAACCCTATTGGCTAGAGCAGCCCAAAAGTGAACCAAGAGCTTTGGTAGATGAAGATATAAGCAAGAAAAATGGCAACAACCAATAATAATAAAGAATGTCTGCAAGTGTTTTCAGAAATTCGTAAAGTTAAAGCGTTTGCACATTGCCAACTTTTTTTTTTAAACCGGAATTAGATTTAATTAGATTTGAAAAAATATATACATTTACAGGGTTCAACGCTAAGGATTTTTTCTACTGGCCCGTTCTGATTTTTACTTGCCCTGCCAAAATTTTCTATTTGACTCTCTGTGTCTGCATGTGTGTGTACACACACACACACACACACACACACACACACACACACACACACACACACACACACACAGTTGATTTCAAATTTATTAGCCCTCCGTTTGTTTTTTCCCCAATTTCTGTTTAACGGAGAGCAGATTTATTCAACACATTTCTAAACACAATAGTTTTAATATCTCATTTCTAATAACTGATTTATTTTATCTTTGCCATGATGACAGTAAATAATATTTGACTAGATAATTTTCAAGACACTTTTATTCAGCTTAAAGTGACATTTAAAGCAGGGGTCATCAAACTTGTTCCTGGAGGGCCGGTGTCCTGCAGATTTTCGCTCCAACCCTAATCAAACACACCTGAACAAGCTAATCAAGGTCTTGCTAGGTATACTTGAAACACCCAGGCAGGTGTGTTGAGGCAAGTTGGAGCTAAACCCTGCAGGGACAACGGCCCTCCAGGACCGAGATTGGTGACCCCTGATTTAAAGGCTTAACTAGGTTAATTAGGTTTACTAGGCAGGTTAGGGTAATTAGGCAAGTTATTGTATAACAATGGTTTGTTCTGTAGACAGTCTGAAAAACAATTAGCTTAAGGGGCTAATAAATTTGACCTTAAATGGTTCATAAAAAATTAAAACTGCTTTTATTCTAGCCAAAATAAAACAAATAAGACTTTGTTCAGAGGAAAAAATATTATCAGACATACAATCAACATTTCCTTGCTCTATTTAACATTATTTAGGAAATATTTTAAAAAGAAAAAAAAACAAAGGGGGGCTAATACTTCTGACTTCAACTGTATATATATTTACAGTAATTTATAAATGTTTAAGGAAAATTATTCAGTTCATCAAGGCTACATTTATTAAATGTAAAAAATGTTAAATTGTAAAATATTTATCAAAAATTTAAATAACTGCTGTCTTATTTGATGTGGTTTCAAATAAAATTACTACTCCAGACATTATTGCTTTTATTACTATTACCATTAATAACAATAATAATAATTAATATTAGTGATTTCTGAAGGATCATGTTAAATGATAAACTATTTTTGAACAGTTATTTTATAGTGCAACATTTCACAATTTGTATTTATGATGAAATAATTGCAGCCTTGGTGAGCAGAAGAAGCTTATTCTAACATATTTAACAATCACTTACCCCAAACTTTTGACCAGTTGTGTATAAAATATTTTATAAGCGAAAATGTGCACTTTAATTTTAACAACCTACAGACATCGTCACTAAATACAAATCAGAGAGGTCAGACTTTCTCATACAGAGCCTCATTTCAATTGTCAGGTTTTGTAAAAATCTATCTATTTAATGAATCAATCTATTAAAGAAACGTTGGCTAGAATTCTGCATTTTAGGCTTAAATTATAGAGAGACATAGCAGATGAACCGAGACTGCATCAGATCGAGAAGCAGATCAATGTTGATTTTCTTCGAGCTGTCAGTGCGGAAATGAACAAAACAACTACCCTAACACAACATATTATACGATTAAAATATGAAAAAAAAATTGATCAGATAGTAATTTCGGTCAATTTTCCTAACAGATAAACCGAGATCAGGCTGGATAAAGAGCTCTCGGTAATATTTCAACATGCTTTCACTTTCGCATTTACCGGTAAGAATGACATCTCGCTCTGCTCATCATTCTCTCTTCATATAGCCGTATAAGTGGCTATTACACAATCATAATACACTGTGATATAGCCTGGGTCGTCAGTTCGTTGCATTGTTTTGTTTTCTCACTATACTTGATCCGCTCAATAGGACAGAGACCATCTCATTCAGGCGATCTCGGACTGGTTGATTTGGCGTGGATGCGAGCGCAACTGCTGAATATATGCCAAACAAACCGCGCTAACGGGTGAAACGAGACGGATTCCGAAACAAACGTCTATGTATGAAAGCACCGTAAGATTGTATTTGCACACAATTGACAGACAGTCGCAGCATGCAGCTGTGGCTCGATCTGGCAGGCAACAAGGCAGCACTGGACCGATACAGTATACAGAATGTTACTGGCCCGAGCGTCTCGTACGCTGGCCCCGGGCCATTGGGCAGTCCTTATTGTCGAGCCCTGATTTATATTTACTTTAGTATGATCATTACATGAATCTAGGAAACATTTATAGAGCAAGACTTATCATTATTGCAATACTAAACCACAATATTGCATGATCGCTTATTTTTTCAGCATCAAGCTGCACTGAGGTTTTGTTAAGCTAGTTAGAAAGTCAAAGTTCAAGAAGAGAGGTTAGTCAGTCAAGGTACTCAAAATGAATCAAGGAAAAAAACGAATTTATAGTGGAACTGCTATTAAGGTTAAAGTGGATTTAAGGTAACATCCTCCATTAGGGGGATGTTTGATAATCAAATACGAACAAACAGATTGACAGTCAAACTAAAGCACCTATAGGTGGCATGCATGTGCTCTTTATTTTCTTCTAGTTTCGGTGTGGTCCATCTTGGCTCTGCACTGAAGGGTTTCCATGCCAGTGTGTGCAGTGAAGCAGAACTGCTGGAGTCAGAGAGGGACTGAGGTCCAAAGACAAAGCATTAAATAAATGCTATGTAAATCAGGGGCTTGCTTTTGTTACACAAGATAACATATGGACGGGAGAAAAATAAAGAGATACCTGTTAAAACTGAACACTTGTTTACCAGCTTACTCAACAATTTTCCGAGGTGTATCAAAATGCACAATAGCATAGGCTACATCTCAAATCACATAAAATCTATTGCATTGTAAAGGAGTCTGGATGGGGCATCAGGTGATCAAATTTTAGGGCAAAGGTTAAAGTTGAACCTAGTTTTAATGACCTTAAGTTCACATGTTTGGCTGCAGACAGACTGAAAAGAAACACAGGCAACTTTTTTGGCCCCAAATTACATACTATATTTTCTAGATTACTTTTTTCCATTGAACTTTTCCAGACTCAATTCTAAACGTTAAATCGTAGTCATGGGCGGCGGTGAATTAATTATTTATGTATGATTAATTCATTCATAACAAATTAATTATTTGTATCCTACCGTTTCAACTACCTGACCCGCATGGTCTGTTTTACCCAATAACAAATCATATATTAATAAAGATAAGTTGCACACAAATTACCTCCTATCAATCACTTTTTCCACTGGACTCTGGCATGAATAGGCAGAGTGATCTGTGTCGTTATAATGACGTCGACAAACTTGGTTGGTAAAAATGTACACAAGCAACAGTATCTGAGGTTTTCACTAAAGTTATTAAGTACAATGGTGAAAGTGAAAGCAGTGTACTGACGATGTGATACGTTACCTGATAGATTCAAATGACCTAAGAGTCGTTAGATAGAGACAACATTAATTAAATATCATGCTAAACAACTATAGTAAGATCCAGTGGTACATCCCTGATAAACTGTCCGACATGCACCGCTCTCTGGGGTTTTCTGTTTTCTGCTCAAAGCACCTGCTGACTGTTGCAATACAGTGTCGAGGAAGGCTGTTCAGAAATGCTAGATCAACTGGTTTGGCCATGGGACCCACATTTTTACATGGTCAACAAGCCACGACCCAAATTTATAGGAACTATAATACAATTTTAGGAATTATAATTAATTTTTATCCATTTGTTACTATACTCAAGTAGTGACAGATAAATCATAAAAAAATTACAAAGACTTACAAATGAACTATATTTTATTGCTGTCATTTAACAAAATGTATCAAATTATAGAAATATTACAGAGTAAAAGCAACAAATACGGTGGTTAGGGTAAGGAAAATTTCAGTTACCATGAACCAAACTGTTAATAAAACATGTTGTTTAGTTTCTAAATGTTGTTTTTATTTAGAAGGTTTCGTGCTCCCTTGTGGAAGCACCTCACTACTTATGACACACAGAGGCTTTAAGTCTTTTTTTTGCCGTAAATATATGTAAATCCATACTTTACATATTGGGGGTCGTACTTGTGCTTTGACATATTTGTTGCTATAATTAGATGAAATTTCATATGTCAAACGGTATGGTTGCTGTGCACGCATTTCAAAATAAATATCACAATAAGTAAAAAATTTTAATTTTAAATTTTTTGACCACACACTCCGTGACCCACTGAAAATGTTCCCACCAGTTGAGAAATACTGTACTAGATGATATGCCAGTGTGGTTGTCGTTTTCGTTTTGCTTTTTTAAAATTAAAAACACACATTGCCTAAAACCAACAGTGACTTTTTCTTTATGAAAGTAAGTGAAACAAGATAACCTGCACTTTAGGAAACAAAATTAATTATTTTCAGTGTTTTTTTTTATATTAAAAGTGAAAAATAAGCAGCATCTTGTCTAAATAAAATAACTCTTGTATACCCTGCAGTTTCCTCTGGGATTTTTTCCAGCTGTGGTGGCAGGCCTTTTTTTTGTTGTTGTTGTTGTTGTTTTTTCTTTACACAGATCTACCAAATACCTGTGGCGTTATTTCAATGACAAATGTCGTGAGCACAGTATTACAAGTCGAGATCGCATTTATGTAATACCCTACATGCAGGGCCGGCGCGTCCATAGAGGCGACCTACAGCAGAATAGAGAGGCATCCACGACCACCCGCATCCTCAGCAGTTATATCCACGCCTAGGGTGGCAGAATAGAGAGGGCGGCGTCCGTGACACCTCCCTTACCACCCGCATCCTAAGTTATATCCGCTAAACGGTCACTTTCGTTTTCCCTTTCGGAGGAAGGTGGCATGATCGTCTGTTGCCTAGAGCGGCAGTTCAGCTTGCTCCGGCCCTGCCTACATGTACAAGCATGTGAATCTCTGCTTGCACACCAATTTCCTCTGCTCGTGCACAAAACTTCTTGCACGGCACCTCAAATATAAGCTGCTTCAAGAGCGCGCAGATCTTATTGTGTGCTCTCAAACAAACGCTGCTGAGTGCGATTTAGTGCGTTTATGTAACGAGTATATCTCCAGCATCTATTAGATTTGCTAGGAATGTTTATAAATGTCTCCAATAGACCTACAGAGTAGCATTAATGCGTCCTGAAGTGAAACGGCTATACGTCGTGTTTGCTGGCCACAGGCATCACGCACCTGTCAGTCAGTCAGTCAGCACGTCTCCTTAAAGGGGTTAAACAAATGACGCACAGCACTACTATGATTACAGAAAGGTTTGTGCTGTTATAATTCATTCATTCATTTTCTTGTCAGCTTTGTCCCTTTATTAATCCGGGGTCGCCACAGCGGAATGAACCGCCAACTTATCCAGCAAGTTTTTAAGCAGCGGATGCCCTTCCAGCCACAACCCATCTCTGGAAAACATCCACACACACACACTCCCACACTACAGACAATTTTAGCCTACCCAATTCACCTGTACCGCATGTCTTTGGACTGTGGGGGAAACCGGAGCACCCAGAGGAAACCCACGCGAACGCAGGGAGAACATGCAAACTCCACACAGAAACGCCAACTGAGCCAAGGCTCGAACCAGCGACCTTCTTGCTGTGAGGTGACAGCACTACCTACTGCGCCACTGCTTCGCCGCTGTTATAATTCACTTTCCCTTTAATACGTTTTGGTGCGATTACCACCCGCCATTAAAAAAAAAAAAAAAAGTTTAGAATGAGAAGCTGTAATGTAGCCGTGGCGGGATGAATTTTGGGTGTGGTGGCCTGCCATGGAAGAATGAATGTAGCGGAAACCATGCCCTGTAAATAATATTTTAACCAGTACATTTCTTGCATCTTTTGTAAACAAATATTTTAATATAAATAATAATTTTAATACAATCGAAATATGTCGTCTCAAGGCATCTCTGGCACAGCTTACAATCATCCTTAATGTAGTGCAAAGCAAGGCATAGGGTTGTAACAATATACCGGTATGACGGTCTATTACGATTTGAATGTGCACGATTATCATACCATGAACAATTGCATATCAACGGTTTTAACCCTTAAAGACCGAGACAGCCGCCCGCGGCTAAAAATACGTATTGCTCTTAAATGTTTAATAACTTTTGATCCGCTGATCTGATTCATACAATTCAAAGATTGGCATAAAGAAGAGAATCTCAGCTTTCCAGTGCTGTATCACATAACATTCGCGGCTCCGGAGGCTCCGGAATCAGTGCGGTTACATCATCAAAATTTGACAACGCTGATTTGACAAAGAAACGCTCGTCACTGTGTCTCCAGACAAACCAGACACGATACATTGATGCATTGTCCCTCCTCCATGCCCAGATTGGTTCAAACTCGCTATATCACAACCAATAAGCATAGGTTTCGCTTTTGTTTGTGGACCAAAAATGAGCTTTTTGAACAACACAGAATGAGAGATAGGCATACATTTATGCGCGGCTAAATAAAACGCAAAAAAAAAGTTTTGCATGAAATAATTCTCATACTAAGTACTTTTGCATGCACAGCAGCACAGAAACATGACAAAACAGTGACACAGCAAAGACGAAGTGCTGCTCTTGCTGTTTTCAAAAGACGCAAATGAAGGTGCAGCTGTTTGTCTGCATTGCAGACAACCATATCCAAATCCATATCTACAGACAACCATATCCATGCTGGCACATAAAACCTAAGGATGTTCCATATTGAATCTAGTTTCGTTATGTAACTATTTATAGTATAGTAAATATTTATATCTATTTTTTACTGAGGATTTGCACCATGTTTATTTGGACTTTATTTGGACTTTGACACATTATTTATTATTTTCTTATTTTTTTTATTTGTTCATTGTAAGTGGTGTTGTTTATAGTAACTGAAAATATATTATTTGGAAAAAGTCAAATTTGCTTCACTGTTCTATTATTATGTAACATTTGTAACATACCGTATACCGCGAAACCGTCAAACCGTGGTATTGTTTTAGACGATTATCATACCGTAAAAAAATCATACCGTTACAACCCTAGCAAGGCACAAGAATGTGTCCTACTTGACCAGAGATCAGATGTGGCTGCAAAGTGTGGCTAACAGAGCCGGGTCACGTGAATTCACACACAGTAGGGAAAGTAATTGAAAAAAAAATCGGCCAGGAAAAATCCGATAGATTATAGGTTCTGAATGTCGATTTTGTTTATTTTTTCATTAATCGCCAAGCCTTAATTTGTCTACATACAAAATAAATGGGATTGCATACATAAATATAAACCTGCTTGTATATTTTAATAAGGGTTTCTTTTGCGGTGGGGATCACCATATTTGGAGCATTAAAAGCTTAAAGCCGTCCGCATGCCATTTACAGCTCTTACCTTGAATCTCACTCATAGTTCTGGAGAATCCTGGAAAACCCCATGCAAAAACCTCTCATCTACATCCTCAAGAAAGCAATGCTAATCCAGTACATCAAACACAACCTCAGGAAAACAAAGTCCAAAGGACGCAACATCCATCAGGCTGATGATAATGTGTGTGCTCATTCATTGACAAATAAAGAGAGGAATATGTGATGGAGGCATGCATGAGAACTGGACCTTCACCTCATCCCCGTTAATCTGAGAAATCGAGAGGAGACTGTAGATCTCCCTCTTTGAGCGTGTAAATGTGAGATTATAAATCACAATTGTGTGTGATTGCTGTGTGTGTGTGGTATAGGGAAAAATGCTAGATTAAAGAGAGTGAGTGAGCGAGAGAGAGAGAGAGAGAGAGAGAGAGAGAGAGAGAGATCAGCGATTAGTGTGCAATTCTCCACATGGCACTGAGATGTGTGCGTGTGTGTCTGAGTGTGTGTGTCTATTGGGGTGGGAAGGCTCAGAGATCTGAGCAGCTTAGCGGCAGCTAATGCTAAGCTTCCAGAGAGAGAAAGAGCACACAGCGGTGCCTTACCCTCACCAATCAGTACAAAACAAATAAAAAATTTAAAAAAACACACAATTTTTAACCCTGCATGTTGTTTTGACATCAGCAACAAAAAGGGTTTTACACCAATAAACACCGAGTGCACCAAGTAATGACTCATCAAAACAATGGGAGGTGAAATGACTTTTCAGATGGGGATCAGAAAGGCAGACCTATTGATTAGTCAATAACAGTCTTTTTTTTTCCTTTTAATGCACATTTTCTTTCAGCAACTGATCCAATGACCAGCTTAGATACATTTAGAGGCAGTCCAGATTTACTGCCCTTCCTCCCCTGCCAAAACAACAGAGTGCTGGTTTATCCAATGAACAGCTTGGGAATTGCACAAGAAAAAAAAAGAACAGCCAGCAGCAAACCGACACAGAATCAGAGCACACAATAAAGCTAGAGTCAGTATCTCGAGATGATAACTGAATTTACACACAAATATGGACAATTTGGACAAAAGCTGAACTAAGAGCTGCTAAAATAAATAAGACACTTTCAATTATTGTGGAATTGGTTGGATGACTTTTGATTAGTGTTTTTAAAATTTAATAAAAACTGTATATAAAGGTGCAATATTCACATTTCTGCAAAAAGCTTTTGATATGAAATCCAACTCCAATCTCTATATTAGGCAAGGCAAGTTTATTTACATAGCACATTTCATACACAATGGTAATTCAAAGTGCTTTACATAAACAAGAAATAAAGATTAAAGCTGCAAGCAGCAATGATAGGGACCTCGCACCCGGGTTTACCGCTGCCCGGTAGCCTCAGCATGACAGCGACAGTGGTGTAGCGCAAAATGCGGAGGCCCCCCAGCAGGGATCACTGACGGGGCCCCCTGATGATGGGGGGGGGGGGGAGATTGGTGCCTTTAGATGACAAAACCCAATTTTGGTGTTGATCCAATAAAATCCCTAGGAGGAGTTCGTTAAAATACAATGCCTGGAAATGCACCTTTTCACTGCAGAAAATTAAAAATATCCGACTTCCTGTTGGGTTTGAGATGAAGCTCCAAAAGACTTTTTTTGTAGGTTTTGATGTGTTTGAGGTGTGTGCCGTACGTGTATTTTCGTACGTGTGCATGATTCGCAGCTCGGGGGCAAGTCTGTCAAAAGTGCATAGGTGGCGCTGTTGAGTCATTTTGCCACGCCCACTTCCGAAACCCATAACAAACCTAAACTTTCGCCACTTCTGAGGCGTGTGCATAGTTTGAGTTTTCGGCAATGTTTAGCTCCTCAAAATCGCGAATCATTCCATGGAAGAAGAATAAACAGAGCAATTCCGATAGGGCCTACGCGCTGTTTCGGTGCTCTGTCCCTAATGATTAAAACAGAAAAATGTGTATTATATTTCCTCTTAATATATTTACATTGACATTATATCCAATTACATTATTTAAAAATAAATAATATGAAACCTTATCATTGGAAATAATAATGATCATTAGAATAATTATAAAGTTGGTGTCTCTCAGAGCTCATTTTTGGAGATTAAATATGCTTAAATGGCGTAATGATGTCTAGTGATAGTCTGCTTTCTTCTGTCATTGTGGTGTGAATAAGGCTTATATGAAGCAAAGGTGAAAGAAACAAGCAAGATGATATGTTCAAGTAATATGTTGGAAGCAAACAAATGTGTACCTTGAGTCTTCGAAATACTGAAGGATGGCCATCTTGGATGCCCAGAGGCTAAGCAAATTAACAGCATTTCTTTACTATTAATTTTGGGGTGCTTTTTAGGTGGAGTTAGGATTATTCCAAAGGCCCACAGCTTTTTGGGGACCCCAGAGTGACTCTTAGAATCAAGCATTCGATATAATACATTTTTCATTATATAGTGTAATTGTTTGTAATGTCTAGAGCAACAGCAGCACATGGTGTTCATGGCATTAGTTCAATGAGGCAGAAGTGTTTTGAGTTGAGGGATGTTTGATCCAGCTGAGCTACACTGTACTGTCTTGTGACCCAAATCCGAGCATGTAAAAAGTCAAAGTGGGAGACAGACCAGACCTCATACACTGCACAAAAATAAAAACAAATTACAAGAGACATGACAATACATTTTTAATGTTACGTTAACCTATTTTAAAAAAGTTAATCAGGTTTCAACTATTTTATAAAGTTATACAAAGGTGTGGTATGTAAGTTTGTCAACCAGTGGTTGAACTAAGGATTGCATTCATGGATCAAACTGTATTTTAAGGGTTTTATTGTATTTTAAAACATCAATCAGGACTAACAAAAAACTGAAAAAACTATCTAACTGATGCTGTGACGACGTATTGATATTTGTGCAACAATTCCAAAATGAAAGTCGAATAATTCTAAAATATTAATGATGACAATAATACTAACAATGAATTACATTTCTCATTATCATGTACTTGAATCTCATCACGTAGCGTGTTGTTACAATATGGGGTTACAATGTAACCAGCTCACCTGATGTTTACGCTCGCAATATTTATGAATGTGAGAATGTGTATGGCTGTTTCCCAGTACTGTGTTGTGGTTGGAAGGGCATCTGCTGCATAAATCATATGCTGGATAAGTTGGCAGTTCATTCCACTGTGGAGACTGTGATGAATAAAGGGACTAAGCCGGAAGGAAAAGTGAAAAATTGAAGAATTTCCTATACAGTAGGCTGAGAAGGTAACATTCCCAATAGGGGTGTCAAAATTAATTGTTTCTTCGGTGCACCGCGATGCAGATGCGGACAATTCGGTATCGGTTCAGTAATAATCATAACCGGTTACAGGGCTTGAAATTAACTTTTCTACTTGGTAGCACCGGTGCTCCCAACCTGAAACATTTAGGAGCACCAGAAAAAAATTTAGGAGCACCCACCAAAAATGAATGAGCAACGCTGCAAATTGTATATTAAGGGATTTATTGTATTTGAAAACAACATCAATTAAGACTAACAAAACCAGAAACAACTATCTAACTAATGCTGAGATGACTTCCAAAATTAATTCCAAAATTAATGTAGAATAATTATAAAATATTAATGATGACGATGAAGACAATAATACTAATAATTAATTACATTTCTCATCATCATTCTGCCTTGAATGTGCTTTAATGTAAGTTATCTGCGATATAAAGTCCTACTATTACTTTATGAAAAATAAATCAATGGTTTGCGTCAAACACAAATGAAGCATCGTAGTAAGAAATATTAATTTTGTACTATTGTGTCTATATGCATATCAGTTTAACAAATAATATTTCTGCTACAAAACAAACAAAATATTATAATAAATCATTCAATTCGATGCTGAAAGCTGCAAACCAGTCATCAGTAAATAAATAGAAAAATTACATACACCTCAAGAAAGTCTCACTTTTAAAAGTTTTGGTTTCGGTTCGTGTCGTTTTAATGCTCAGCCTCGTTATGGGCTGAATTACATTTTTCTGTGTTTGCGGAAAAGCATGCGAGTCAGCCGGCCCAATATATGAGCAGGCAGAGCAGGATTCTCCTGATGACCACCAGTTTAAACTCAGTAAAGGCAAGCTTCTTTGGCGATGGTGTTTTAGCGGACGTGTGCTGTTGCAGCCTGATCTCACAAGGAAACGTATGAAAAAGTTATGAATTGCCGTGAGATTGTGATGGCTGAACACGCAGTGTATGCAACGCATCGAGATTCAGTGTACTTTTCACTCTTCAGCCGTTTGCATTCCCCACGGTCACAAAAGCTCCCACCCTGTCATCTGACAGCGGAAAGTCTTGAGTGATTGACAGCTAATATGAAACAATATAGCAGCTGGGAAGACCAATTTTACGACGTTTTTAGACGTTTTATTTACAAATGCTTCCAATTTATATTATGAGGTCGCATAGCTGAAATTTCGGGCGCATATGCGACCAAAATGGTCGCAATTTCTACACTCTCAGAAAAAAAGGTACAGTGAAGGTACAATTTTGTTCCTAGAGGGAACAAAATATATAATTGTACCTTTAAAGGTCCCATATTGGTCCTTAGGGTACAATTTTGTACTCAAATGGGCTATAAAGGTACAAATGTCCAGATTTAGGTTTGAAAGGTACATTTTTGTACCTTTTATAGCACATTTGGATACAAAATTGTACCGTAAAGGACCAATTTGGAACCTTTAAAGGTACAATTATATATTTTGTTTCCCTATAGGAACAAAATTGCACCCTCAGCTCATGATAAGATCAAGACACTATATAACACTAATTTAAATGCATTAATACTAAACATTAATACTAAAATACATAATTTATAAATATAACAAATAAATAAATTGATTGAATTAAATATTTTAATAATTAAAATTTTTTCATGTATTTAAATTTAAAAATTCTCAAAATCGTTAATAATTTAATTTATAATTGAATGTAATTTTAATCATTAAAAACGTAAATACTGGTCTTTGCTTACGGTTTAAGACCCTCTATAGTATATGGGATGTAGAATAAGAACCATGCAGAGTGACAACATCTTCATACAGGTGGTGATGTACTGTCTCTTTAAGAATTTGGCTTGTTGAGACGTTAGTGTTTGTTACTGAGGCGGTCGGTAGAGTATGCTGGCTGTTTACACAGAACTTCGCACGCTTTTCAAAGAAAATTCTATTTTGGAGTCCACATTTTTCAGGTAAGAATGTATTAAAGATATATTTTCAGTCTCATTTTTACATGTGAAGCCGTGTTCTGTTGATTTTGTCTGACTCTCGGGTCTCGGCTTTCCCCCGCTTTAAGTGCTCCGGGCTGGCTGGTGTACGTTGGCCTGCAGGATGGAGTTTGCTAAGATGTCTGCAGCTTATTAAAGAAGTTAATACAATGTGATATCGAAGTCACCGAGGGACATAACGTTATAGAAGGTGAGTATTATATGCTGTTAGTTTTCTCGGTGTAAAAGCTCCCTTTATCGCCTACGTTACGTATTCGCGCCTTATATCTTACGTAACTGCTTTATTAATAAGTGTTGCCACTGCGGAATATAATCGCAACCCAGATACCAAAATACACTCGGTCCAGTTGCGGCTAGATTCTCGCCTGCCCGAGTCCGTCTGCTGTATCATTACTCGGGCCAGATGCGGCGGCAGAAGCGAGCCGACGCTGCCGTAACCGTGCACCGGAATCGGGCCGTGAGTAATGTGCGGTGTGGCCCGGAGCTGGCGCGACTAAAGTCTTCATATACCTTGATATAAAACCTTTTGTTATTAATACTGGAATTTGTATTATCGATAATGTTTTATATTTTGAGGCCATTTTCTAGCCACGGTTGACCGAGGAAATGTAATTTTAGACGGTTATATACACCGCCATTTTGTGAAGAAAAATCCCAATTTTGTCACCGGCAAAGCAACTGATTATGTAAACGTGGCTAGTTACAAACGTGGCGTGTGTATGCTTGTACATATCTTCGTTTCAGTGTCTAAGTTATATTAATGTTGAGGAGTGTCCACAAACTCTCATGTCCAGAATTGTTGGTGCTTTACTATTGTTTAACGTTATACTTATGTTAATGTAGAATAATTATTAACATACCACGTTGTATAAATCGACGTTTTAAGTTATACCTTGTTCTTTAATGTAATAATTTGTCTTATTTGTTCTGAAACTGGTAACTTACCTTGAGCTATTTTACCTATTTTATTAATATCTCAAAATAAATAAATAGTTATTGCTTTATCTTATTGCTTTCCAGAAGTTTATGAAGTTTCCAATTGTATTTCAGGACAAGATTGAACAACAGAATGCAGCGTAACAGCATCAGACCAATGAAGGCATGTCATATGAAAGCATGGTTCAGTTACAAGATGTAAGTATGTCTCATTATCTATACCATGGTTTTAATGGCTTACATACTATTTTAAATTTGTAGGTTTTTACTTACAAACAACAATAAATGTACACCCACATGTTTAAAACTATTTTCTAGGTAATCATCGAAAGATGAGAGATCAACTGAAGAATGCTAAGGACCTGACTCTAAGGTACTCTTTCTAAACTTTCTCCACTTCATTAATATTATTAAATTCTAGCTTTAGATGGATTCCTTCATATTTGTTTGTATGCCACATCTTATGTTCCAGGAATTGATTTTACAGCAGCACTTCTCATGTTGCCAGCCTTGTTAAGCGAGACACTTCAACATTTCGTTGTGCTCAGGTGTGTATGTTGTTTTCTGTTTAGTATATGCTGTGATAAATGCATTTTATAATTTTTGATATTCTTTATATTAGGATGACACAGTGGGTAGTGCTGTCACCTTACAGCAAGAAGGTCGCTGGTTCGAGCCTCGGCTGGGTCAGTTGGCATTTGTGTGAGGAGTTTGCATATTCTTCCAGTGTTCGTGAGGGTTTCCTCCAAGTGCTCCGGTTTCCCCACAAGTCCAAAGACATGCGCTATAGCTGAATTTGGTAAGCTTATTTGTCTGTAGTGTATAAATGTGTGTGTGAATAAGTGTGTCTGGATGTTTCATAATACTGGGTTGCAGCTAGAAGGGCATCTGCTGTGTAAAACATATGCTGGATAAGTTGGTGGTTCATTCCACTGTGGCGACCCCAGATTAATAAAGGGACTAAGCCGAAAAGAAATTGAATGAATGAATGAAATTTATATTAGTCTTTTAATCTGTGATACTTTTTTTTTTTTTTTTAAATCAGTGAATATTAATTATTTTACTTTCTATGCATGTTGATTTTCTCTTCATCAGTGATAGAGTGACTGATATTAATGTAATTATTGCTTTGTCGTTTACAGTGAATCATCTTCACCACATCCAACAGTTCAAGTACAGGAGGAGGCCTCCGACTGGACAACTGTGTTAACAAGACGAGTCACGGCAGTCTTCAGAGTTGATGGGATTGCGATTGGCCGGGCTAATGATGTGGACGAATATACATTTTTGACATATCCATCTTACTAGAAGATCACCTTGATGTTTCTGCAGTGGAATGTTTTGAATGAACGGTGGACGGTGACAAGCCTGGATCTACTCCAGTCACCAAAGTGATCAACCTTGTTTTTTGTTTCTCTACATGCTCTTGGGATAATCACAATCATCAAGTTAATCCAGCACACTGCTCTCATTCATGCATAAAGCAAATTTTTAAATAACTTGTGGTCCTAATGACTATCAAAGAACATTTTCCAGATATGAGTGCTTTACATGTCATGTTTACCAAAAGCATAAACGTATTGTGTTACAACAAATTACAACTCCACTTGAGGATGATGAGGAGTAATCTATTGATGTTGAGGAAGAGGCTACTGATGTTTTTGGTTTTCTGCACTGTTGAAGCAATTTATAGAGAAACATTGCCTTCATTCTGAAATACAGAGAAAATTTTGATGACAAATTATTTATTATGACTGAGTATTCTGACTCAAGACAAATACTTTGCACTTTATAAAGTGCAGTACTTGATGTAGCCTGTGTAATGTGTTTATAAATCTTAAACAGTATTCTTCTGGTCTTTGTATTAAGGGTAGATTATATACTGTACAGTGAGTGAACAATTTTTATTTGTTTTCTAAATTGTTCTTTTTACTGTTTTACATGTCTGCTTTATACTTACTGTGAAATTTTATTTCTTGACACATTCAGTTGTGAGTTGTAATGAAATATTTCTACATTAATAAATAAAAATGGACATCTGCGAACCGAAATGTTTTATTTATTTATTTGTGCATGCAGTCACCAATGGATCAAAATGCCTGGGTCAGTACCCTGAAAATGCTATATAATATAAAAAGGTACATTTTTGTACCTTCGGTGGGGGTACAAAATTGTCCCTTAAAGGGTACAAATGTAGAAGGTACAATTTTGTACCTTTAAATAGAGGTACAAATTTGTACCCTTAAGGGTACCACCCCAGTGACGGGCCATTTGTACCCTAAAAGGTACAATTTTGTACCTTTTTTTCTGAGAGTGTATCCCTGGGTTATTATGTACTGACGTCATTTATCTCATATGCGCTCTCTCGCGAGGGAGGCGAGCGCTGCTATTTACAACACTCAGGAGGCAACTCAGGGCCGGCCCGTGGCATAGGCAGTAAAGGCAAATGCTAAGGGCGCTGTACATTCAGGGGGGCGCCAGAAATGAGCGCGGTTAAGTTGGTTTTGTTTTCGATATTCCTGACACACACTCATTTATAGCGGCATTAACTCAAAAACCTCTTACCCTAAAAAGACCTAAAGTGTGTTTCCTACAAAAAAGACAAAGCTGGTTATGTTTCACAGCTGTCTTTTTCTTTTTTTTTCTTTTTTCGCTCGACATTACGACCACAGCTTCCTTTAAGCCCTCGCAATATGCGTTTAGCCAGGAATGCTCTTCTTTTTATTCGTGTTTTTTTTGTTTGTTTTTTTTTTTATTGCTATGCTCACTCACAAGCTCTTCCGGCTAAACGCATATTGAGAGGGCTGTGTGTGTGTGTGTGTGTGTGTGTGTGTGTGTGTGTGTGTTTGTTTGTTTGGTGCTGTCTATGTGTTTGAATAAGAGATAATGTAGTGCTGTTTGTCATAACAGCTTGTTATAGCCTCCCCTCAAAATATAAAACTATGTATGGAAAGCATCGTCAATGCACCGTGATGCACCAAGATATCGAATTGAACCGAATCGATGGCATGATAATCGTAACCGAAGCGTGAGACCAGTATAGGTTCATACCTCTAATTCCCAAGCTTTACATTATAACAAAAGCATATTAATTTGCATACTTATACTAAAAACGACATTTATAAAAGTGCAAAACAGTGCAGCTGCTGCAATCACACACTAAAAATGTCCCAAATGAGACAGTTATTTAAGTGAAAAACAAAGTGTGGAATGCTCCTGGCCTCAACTGTAACAGCTTTTGTTATGTAGTGGAGGAGCCGGGGCTTTCACACTGATGATGAATTGCAAAATAACCTCATAAAAGCTTATATACTAGACCAGGGGTGTCCAAACTCTGTCCTGGAGGGCTGGTGTCCTGGAGAGTTTAGCTCCAGCTTCTAATCAAACACAACTGCACCAGCTAATCAAGCTCTTACTAGGTATACTAGAAACTTCCTGGCAGGTGTGTTAAGGCAAGTTGGAGCTAAACTCAGTCGGACACTGGCCCTCCAGGACCGAGTTTGGACACCCCTGCACTAGACAGATTAGTGACTACTGTACAGTACTTCATTAATGACAGACACTTATAAGGTGCAACCCCTCATTACAAAAGCAACATTTCAATAAAATATCTGTCATTTTATATATAGGAATATAAATATTGTACACTACCATTAACCTATTAGTCTACTTCATATGTAAACCCATCAGTCCTGTCAACCTCTGTTTTCCTTTCAGCCAGCAAAACAGAGCTGCTCAGCTGTTTACATTTCACTTCCCGGTGGTCATGTGACCCGCCCACAGCCCAGGCCATCCCGTCCAACTTGTCAGTCATCTGCCATTGCTGTAGTGACAATGGGTGGGGCAAAACAGCCACTCCCAACAGAAAACGACAGCGAAATTGTTTTCCTGCTCAGCCGAAGCAATGCAGAGACACTAGAGACTCAAGACAGATAGGCTAAGTGTTGTTTAGCCACTTCAGTGTAATAGATATGTTGTTCCAGACTGATTTTCTCTGTATTTACAAAACTGTTAGTCATACTCATGTACTGCATGTGCACTAACATGAACAGAAATCTGACAAGGGTAATACAAAAATACAACCGAAACAGCAATTTTCATAAGATTATAATATAATATAATATAATATAATATAATATAATATAATATAATATAATATAATATAATATAATATAATATAATGCCCAAAACGGACAGGTATAAAATATAAAAGTTACAACCTCAAACAGCCAGTGCAGACAGACACAAGTGTAAAAAAAGCTCTATCTGTTCGCAATTGAGTATTAAGGGCGCATTTAGTGCACCTTTGGTGACTGAATTAGAACTGTAAAATAGGTTGTCCTCATTTCTCAAGAGCTTTCAAGATTGCATGCACATCAGTTTTAATCAAGACTAAAATCATTATAGATGTATAAGGGAAAACATGTTTTTAGATAAGATCATCATTTATTTCGAGCTTATCCCTTTTTAAAAATAATAATTTATTGTTTTTGAAGTTTTATGTAATAAGAAATGTAATAAAAAACAGACAGTTTTACCTTACTATGGAAGTCAATGCATCTCAGCGACTAGCATTTTTCAAAACAAATTTTTCCCAATGTTTAATGTTTAACAGAAGAAAGAAACTCAAATAGATTTTGAACAAGTTAAAGGTGCAGTAGGTGATCTGCCAAAATGCTAACCGCTTTGCATATTATCTTTGGACGGCGGGGAGGGACTGTGATTCAAAGCCACACCCCCTGAAATCGCAAGCGCGCACACTGCGTCACAACAGCAGACAGATAACCCACTATTTCATGTCATTCGCCAGTTAGTTAGTGCCAGCGCCGTGCAGGAATTACATTTGTTAATTAGCCACACTTACATGCTATTTTAGAGCGAATATTCAGAGTAGCATGGTAAACAGTATAGGAAGGCTATCATTGTTCAAAAATGACCCAATGTAAATATATAAGCAATACAGCTCAATAAAGCAGGCTAGGCGGAATAGCGCTATTTACCGGTGTTTTGTTGTTAAACTAAATATAAATCTACATTATAGATGCTGTCAAAGAACCTTATGAAACTGAAAATAATCACATCAATCTTTCACCGGGAGATTTCAGTGGCTGAACAACACGTCTATGCATATAAGTCATTCATTCAACAGAAGTCAATCTAACATAAGCTTAGCCTGACTAAAGTAGTTTTAAAACAGAACATTACCTGTCTAACAGTAATACTACAGCCATTGTGTCGTCCTTCCTTCAGCGTGCTAAAGTAACTCCAATATTAATTCAGCTTATTAAAAGTTTCAATTCAGCATTTGATTTCTCCTGGTCCGTCTCGTGACCACGCGGCCGCTTTAAGGGCGAATTATACTCGTGCCTGACTTACAGTAATCGGCCAGAGCTCGGCTGTCTTCGGCTCGGCATTGGCGAGCGAACCCGCAGCTCACTCGCGTGCATGCGTTTGTGATGTAGACGGGCACGCGCTAATGGTGGATCTGCATGAACAGATGCACAGAAGCCCAAATCTACATTTGTTGACAGACAGTCTGACCTGCCTATCGGAATTAAGGGAGATGACGGTCCGACTCTATTTAATTGGATGAACATTTTTTAGTTTTATGCCTTACCCAGAATATAAAAATACATATAAAGACATTTAGATTATTTACTGTAATCATTACTATTGGACTGTGAAGAGACTTTCAACCAGCACAACAAAAAATGCTTGTGAAGACAATCACCTACTGCACCTTTAAAGGTTCGATAATGATGACAGATTTCATTTTTTGTGTGAACAATCCCTTTAATTTGATGCGACTACAAGCTACAACAGCAAAACAATACACCTTAAAAAGCTAAGTTACCCGACTATAAATTGCGATGGGACTTCCATAGTAAAGTAAAAAATATCTATGGAAGTCAATGGGTCTCAGCGACTAATATTTTTTAAAACAATTTTTTTTCTAGTTTAGCAGAAGAAAAAAAACTTAGACACGTTTTTAAAATGTAATAACCAAGTAAATGGTTATTAAATAATAACAGTTTTAATTTTTGTGTATTTTTGTGTGAACAATCCCTTTAATCTGATGCTAGTACAAACTCCAAAAACAAAAGCCAATAATCAAATCATAAAGACACACAAAACTTTAAAGCTAAGTTACCCTACACTGTAAACCCAAAAAGTTAAGGTAACTCAAACCATTTGAAGAAACAGATTGCAACAAACCATTTAAGTTCAAAAACTAATCCTAATAAGTAATGTGAACTTAATCCATTTGAGTAAATAAAGCATTTTGAGCAAAGTAACACCAAATAAATGAAGAGAACTCAAACCAATTGAGTACTGTAATGGCCAATAAGTTAAGGCAACTCAAACCATTTAAGGAAACCGATTGCTACGAGTACTGAATGAATCTATGAGTACTGTGAACTTACTCCATTTAAGTTGAAGGAGGTGTTTCATTAACTTATAACCTTCAACAATGAGTTCAAAACTCTTTGATGAAATAAGTAGAATAAGTTTTTAGTAAATTTTGTAAAACACTCATTTCATTTGTTAAAGTGGATTGTTGGGTTTTACAGTGTATGGAAGTCGTGATGGGACGTCCATAGTAAGGTAAAAAATGTTTATGGAAGTCAATGGGTCTCAGCGACTAGCATTTTTTCCAAACAAACTTTTTCCTTGTGATTAACAGAAGAAAGAAGCTCAGATTTTGAACAAGTTAATGGTTCGATAATGATAACAGTTTTCATCTTTGGGTGAACTATACCCTTTAATCTGATGCTAGTACAAACTACAACAACATAAACAAAAGCTGATATCAAAAAATGCAGACACAAACAAATAACTTAAAAGGCCAAGTATTAGCTCAGGACTGCAGATAGATTCAGATCAGCCTTTTAACCTTTGCTATCCTAATCCCAACATACCTCCTCCTCCTCTCCTGCGTCTCTTGCGGCTCCGCTGTCCCTCCTCTTCCTCAGCGATTGTAGAGAGAGATGGGACAGCCGACCTGCAGGCCCCCCTCCTCGTCCTGAGGGGGGCCGGCATCCTTCCCTGTCCTCCTCTGTTTCTCTCTCTCTTAGTGCCCAGCGCTGCTAACAGTTAGCAACCCACACATCTCTCATCCGAACGCTCATAAATGGCTCACAGCAGGACGAATGACGGACAGATGCAGCCAGACAGACTGTAAGGAAAAAGATGAGCCCAAACTCCTTGCCCTCCAGCTTACTGACGCTCCTGTAATCCACATGAACCGGCTCTCTTTCCTCCTTGAGCCTGAGAGACACGGCAGCTCTAGTTGCTGATGCTGCCACTGTCTCTCTCCAGGTCTGTCTTGCTCTCTCTCGCCCTCTCTCTCTTTCTCTCTCAGGCCCTTATAGAGAAAGTACCACAGACTGACAAATGCACTGAAACACTGCCTCTCTCGTGTGCGCGCACACACACACACTCCTCTATTTCCTACTAAAATATTCAGTATGAAGACCAGCAAGGTGAGCCTGTGGATTAGCGGACACAATGACAGCTACAGCACAGAGAATTATGAGATAAAATGAACCAGAAAGAGGTGAATTATAGCCCATTATTTAATATAATGTGCACTTATTCTCGCAGTTAGTGTCACAGTCACATTTAGAGACATTTTGGAAGTTTATAGTCTCTTGTCAATAGCATAATGTATATGCATGTAACAATATTCGGTTTTAAGGTTTATCACAGTTTGGAAAAGTCCAGGTTTTAAAAAGTTTTCTGTTATATTATTTCTATGGCATATGTAAACTTTTTTATGTGTTTTTTTAAGGGGCTGCATGGTTAATCGAAAAAAAAAGATTGCGATCTCAATTCGACCCCCACACGATCTTAATCCAGCATCTCTATGATTCAACCAATAACCAATAATATGTTCAAGTTTAGGAGAAGCATAAAGGTGGAATATACATTGCTCAGCAACATGTACACCTCCAAAGAGTGATGAAAAAGTCACATACTGTATTTACAAGGTATAATTCAAGCAAGTGTCATTTTTGTCTTAATGTGATGATGTAGTCGCGGCCGCAAATTCACACAAGCTGATACACTGTTTACTACCAAGAGGACATGCGCAAACAAAGATGTTTTTAACTCGGACATTTAAAAAGAACATATTTTAAAGCAGTAATACAATTTTGTGAAACTGTGACTTTTCCTCTAACCATATCATACCATTAGAATCTTATACTGGCCCTTGCCTATACAGCACACAGATATATGGGATAAAATTAACCAGAAAGCGGTAAATTACAGGTCATCATTTAATGTAAAGTGCACATATTCTCACAGTTAGTGGTGCAGTCACATTAGCATAATTTCAGAGACATTTTGGGTGTAAAAGGTCCATTGTCAATAGTATAGGGTAGACATAGGTAGACATTCAATATATCGTGATAATAAACATGCAAATTATTGATATCGTGGCCACTTCAAAATAGGGCTGGGAGGTATATCCAAAATTTCACAGTAAACTATATCATGAAAGAGACTGTTTTTGTAAAGTTAGTTATTCCAGAAAAGTGAAATATGAAAATATAAATACGCAAACACTTTAAGGAAAAATCAAAAATACAAAATATAAACAATTTATATAAAATATAATTTTTTGTATAAATATCTAAACAAAATCACTTCTTGTTGAAAATAAAAAGCAATTTGCAACACTGCCACACGTAAGTTGGCCACGCCCACTTATTTACATTTCACGGTATACACAAAATTAAAAACATTTTACGGTACACATTTCATTCTGCGGCAAAGATATATACAGTCATACCACCCAGCCCTACTTCAAAATATTGTAAATAATTATTCATTATTTAAAGTTTTAGACTGCGATTAAATATATTCATATTATTGTGTTTGTGGTCGTTCATCACTGCTAGGCATGGGTTGGTTCAAGATTCTGACTGTATGATAATAACCTTGTATAAAAATATAACAGCTCAATCGTATCACAATATTGCAATTTTTGCTCTAAAATATGTTCTATTTAAAATTAATATCTCTGCAAAAACACAAAAACTTTTTTTCTGCATTGAACACAACATATTTTAATTAAAGAAACATTTAAAATACTTTGGACAACTTGAAATTATTTCATTACAATTTCTTCTTTCCTTTCCTTGGATGTACAGTAAAGGCCTGTGCACTCCACACGCTTTTTGCATTGTTTTCCATCTACGTTTAAGGCCTCGTGACTAAATAAAGGGCGCCAATGTGATTGTGCACACCAACGCGCAAAACGATAGGTGCAAAACCGTCATTTTTTAGGAAACCCCTCATGCTCATTTTTTTTGTTTTCATGCGCCAAGACAAAACCTTCCACCAATCAGATTGGCACTTTTGATCACGTGCACAGAGCTACTGAAGTTACAGTAAACAGCACTTGGAGGCGCTCTAGCACAAAACAGTCAATACGAGCGCACATTGAAGAAGATGCTCAGAGGCGATATGAACGTGGAGCTGCTTATTGCACTGGTGAACAATAATCATTTCTTCATCTCTAGAGCTAGAGCTGCTACTTGAACCATCCATGCTTGTTTGAATCGCCAGTAACTTTAACAACAAGCCTGTCAACTTTCTGTCTTCTTCTTTTGTATTACAAGTGGGTGTCCGAAGCTTAAAGTTGTGTTGCGCCATATAATGTCAAGGAGTGATTTTGCATACTCTTCTGCTCGACCCAGTAAAAATCAATTGGGTTTGAATCTGGAAAAACGTCGCGGAAAACGCTGATCATGAACGCAAACGAAAAGCATCCCGGTGTGTACAAGCCTTAAGCCACTTCACTGCACAGAGCATGCTTGGGTGTTGGTGCATAAGATGTTTCCTGAATCCTGAACTGACCAGTAGCTTTTGATGTGGAGGCTCCTTTTTCTGCTGGAGTTACTTTTGTCCTGAAAAACTAAATAAATTAAAACTAAATTAAAAAACACTATAAATTTGATGAATAAATCAAACTGAATAAAAGAAGAAAGTTTAAAGCAGAAAACCAAATACTACAATGTTAGTTCTCGAAAAAAGTTTTAAAGCACAAATGAATGCAGTTTGAAACTAATTTGCGAAAATCATTCTTACAATTCACACATGTTAGATATGATCTGATTCTAATTGGATATGCACAGAAATCTGAATAGACAGTCTGAACAAAGCTTGACTGCTGCTCATGCGCTTAAACAAATACACAAACCAGGGATGGGTCCGGATGATTGCAGTCATCCGACAGTGTTTGAACATCAAAAGAGCTGTGAGTTTGCTCAAACTGAATGTGATGAGTCAAAAGGATTTGGTACGACAACATCTTTCCATTGTGTTGTATTTGCTGGCTGAACGCAAAAACAAACTGATTCACAAGCAAATGACTTTTAATGACTTAGAAAAGACTGTCTAACGAAACACCAACTCCATCAGAGCAGTTATTGCTGGAGTCCCACCCTCTACTGTCAGTGTGTGTTTATGAATGACAAACAGCAGATAGTGAGTTTACAGCCAACAGGCGAATGACACGTCAAGATCAACCTATGACCTACTCCAAATTGAAAGCCATCTTATATGGCTCTAGCATCTAGCACGGTGAAGTGATCCCTTTTAAACTACTATCAGAGACGACTATAAATGTAAATCCTCAAATTTAAACCACTATAGCACCAATATAAATAAACCTATTGTATATACAATAAATCCTACATACAAGTTAACCCAAATACCTTGCTGAGCCATTCATTATGTGATACTGAATTTAATACCATCTAAAAAAACAACAACATTTTTAAAAATATTTGCATGAATAACATTTGCATGTAATGGACTGTAGCACTCAACTTGAATGTTTCATGGATAAATCAATACCTAACATATGTAGTACCCTAAAAATGCTGAGTTGTCACAATACAATGTTGGACAAAGCGAATTGTTGTGCTGAAAATGTCATTTAAATGAAAATCTACACAATATTGGGTTTGTCCATATTTGACTCAAAGTTAGGTTATGGCAAACCATTCTGAGAGTGTAAAAACGCAGAAGGAAATCTGAAACTTAGTGTTAAATGTTGTCATATAACATCATTCTAGGGAATTTAGCAAATTTTGGATAAATTAATTAAATGTAATGGTGTAAACTTAATTAAATCCCTATAGGGATTGTGGACTAGCATCTGAACTGACAGAACTGCAAACATATTTCATACAAAGTCTGCATGTGAATAAATGGCACAGTTATGTTCACAACATTGTCAAAAATGCTTGACTTTTGTAGTGTTTTTGTCATCTCAATATATAAGAAAATATAAATAAACACATGGACCTCTGCACTGAGTCACAAACATTTACATCATCTAATATATTACAGAAAGTGAAGTGTCTAAACATTTAGTTGTCAGAAATGAAGAAACCTAAAGAAATGTATATATTACTGGTGATATATTATGTACAGTAATTAATACAATATAATGCAATTCTCACAATCATGACAAGTATTAATTAAAACAATAATAAGCTTTCATTTCATTAAAAAATAGCAGAATAAAAATCTTATTCTTATGATCTTATTGTTAAAACCTTAATTAACTGAAGTAATACAGTAAATAAATAAATAATAAAGAGAAATTGAAATTATTTGCACATGCTTGATCACTACCATTAAAATTAAGGCTGCACAATATATATAGTTTCAGTATCGATATCGCAATGTGCACATTCGCAATAGTCATCGCAGGAGCTGCAATGTTGAGTTGGGATTATACTGTAGTTGGGCAGAAGTTGCAAATAATAATGTATAATTTACATGTTTTTAATAATTGTGACTGTGAGAAATTCAGAAGAGCTTAAAAGCATTAAGGTACAAGAAACTGCAATTAGAAGCTTTACTAAAACTATTAAAATGATGAAGACTATAGTGTTATTTTACATTTGCTCATTCAATTTATGTGCCTGAATAACTTTAAGACTGTAAAGCACTTGTCTCATCTTTGCTCTGACGTATTTTATTAATGCTTGAAATTTGTATTTTATTTATTTATTATTGCAAACGATTTAGTCCCCTACCGCAGTGGTTCTTAAAGTAGGGGTCACGGGACAATGAAGGGGGGGTCCTGGTGATTTCCAAAAATCTATTTATTTTTAAGAAACCATAAGAATTATTATATTTTATCGTCGTTTATAGTTACTATATACTAAATAGCTACTATAGTAGCTTATAGTTACTAGTTCTTTTGGATTGAGACCCCTGGGGTAATTACATAAAAGACACAGCAATAGCGTCAGATGCAGCAGATTGATTTTATACACCAGGTTAAACTTTCCGGCACATTTACTGTACTGACATACATTAAAAAAATTAAACGAAGAATAGACTGGGGTCTATGAAGTGTGTGTGTGACATTGCATTTATAACCACTGTATTTATAACCACCTCAGAGGATATTGGAGTTTGCGGGCTGAACAGTTTGGGAACCCCTACCCTACAGAATCATCTCGATCAACCTAACTTAAAGAATTCTTCCCAAATAAAGCAATTTGTGTTTATATCACAATTAGGGCTGTGTTAATTGGAGAAATATCTGAATGCTATTTTTTTTGATAGATATTGCAATTTTGATTTGATTTACGATTTAATTTTGTACTCAAGCTTCAGCTCAATACCCTGTATCGCAGCTTCTTACTGCTAAATGCAGTGTGTGTTCGTTAAAAAAAAAAGAACAGAAAAGATATCAACTTACTTAAACATTTATTTGAATTTGTTTTTAAATATTCAGAAATGAAACACTCATTTTCTAGAGCAAACAGTAAGCAAAAATAAAATCTCCTCACCTTTCTGTAAAAGTTGAACTCAAACAAGGGAGATGGTGTAGCGTATTATACAAACAAAAAATAATAATTATAAAAATACAGAACACTTTGCAAACTAACCTGGCTGAAGCAACTCTGAAATTGTACTTTGCTGTTGCTTACTACTAGATTGAGTGTCACTGGCAATACTTTCAGTTGATTTTTTAGCGAGACACTCCTCATACAGCCTTAGCGCATGTGGTGCTTTTTAGGTGCTGGTCGTTGTATTTCCTTTTGCTGTGGCAACAAAACTTACAAATGACCTGTTTTTGTTCAGTAAAACTAAAATATTCTCCCATTACCGATGTCCTGTTTTTCTTTAATAATAATTGTCTATTAATGCTTCTGAAGCAGCAAATGCCATCATCCCACTTGACCGCGCTTTCCTGTTTGTTTGTTGTTTTGTTTTTTATTGTGGGCTTTCAATATAGTTCCATTACACAATTCTGATTGGGCAGAACAAAAAGTGTGCTCACTCAATTGGCTAGAAAGACTGTAACACACAGACGGCAGTGACGCATTTGCTTTGGGCAGGGGAGATTAAATTATATATAATTATATATCGCAACATTTCAAATTTCGATTTGATTTTGATTAATCACACAGCCCTAATCGCAATATATATTGCAGAAAAAATAAATTGCAATGTCAGATTTTTCCAGTATTATGCAGGATTAATCAAAATTTCTCAAAACAGTAGATTGTCAGTTTAAACAGTCGTCAGGGAAAGAACTAAGAAATATTGGGTGGGCTACATGTCCACAGAACCTCTAAAACTCAATACAGACTATTCAAAAGTATAATTAGCAAAATAACTTATTTGAACTTATTCACAGGTATCTTTACGTGAACTGCATGGAGCATATGATAACAATGAAAACGCATTCACATCCGCCATTATCGCATTGCTTATTGTCCCAAGCAAATAAACGAAACATTTGCATTAAGCACTCATAAACAGTGTCTGATTCATTCAGATGCAAAATATACTCAGGTAGCGAACATAAAACAATGCTGAGCTTCCTATAGAAAAGCATCATCTAAACACCTGCTGCGTTTATTCATTCTGATGCTGAAACGCATTTACAAGATAAGTAAACCATTTTAAAAAGCATCTAAGAAAACTAAACTTTATTAGAGGTTTTTCGATACACATCGAAATAAGACACATTTTTATGTCTCTCAATCTATGCATCAGATTCCTAACAAAGTGGACACACATGGAATCTGACCTTTGCCCCTTCAGCCTCAAGAAAAACAACTTTACACTTTAACTAACACTGTTGTCGTCCGTGCTTATAATCCATTGACAAACTGGACGATTACAAAACCAAAATAGCAAAGTATGTACTATAAAACGTAATAAGAAATTTCTAGAAATGCACAAAAATCAGCCTGACCAATCAGTTTCACTTTTGGTAAACTAAAAAAAAAAGTCTATTTTCACCCAAAACTAAAAGTGCTGTCAGTATTTACTCACCTTCTACTTGTTCCAAACCTATTAGACTTTCTTTCTTCTGTTGAACACAAAATCAGATATTTTGAATAATGTTTAAAACCTGTAACCATTGACTTTAATCGTATCTGTTTTTCCTACAATGGAAGTCAAGGGTTACAGGTTTTCTGCTTCATTCTTTTGAACACTAAAGAAAATATTTTCAAGAAAGAAACTCATAAATAACTGAAAACACTTGAGGAAGAGTAAATAATGGTAGATTTAAATATTTGGATGAACAATCCCTTTAACCTAATTCATTCAAAAACAAACCAAGTCATATTATATCAAACTTTAATCAAATTCTTCCTTAAATGTTATATTTCAGCTTCTCAAATTGCAACGTTTTGGCTCAATCCGACTTCCAACTAGTGATATGGGCTGGATAAGAGATTTAAGTCACCAAGGATTAAGAAAAATAAGACAATATGATAATAAGAGGGGTATGAAGATGATGACGTGGGCGGGGTAGGCTAATCTACCTTTAAACACAACCTGATTCACACACCAGAACACTTATCTAACACAGCACAATTAAAACTGGATAATTAAACCGAACACCTCCAAATTGTTTAGCTGGTTTCGCGATATTAACATGTCTGTACTGTACAAATACAACAGAAATAAAACCTGTCGCGTCAGAAGTTAACGCGCGCGCGCGCGCACGCATGTACGTAACAGGTGCTCGACTTCAAACTACTTCAACGGCATTTAACCGAGTTTTAACTTATTAAACAGACACAGTACCACATATGAGCAACACCAGAGGCGTTTTCTTCACAAGAGCTGGTGTAAACACCCGCTGGCAGTGCTTTGGCTCAGCGTTTAGGCTGATTTACTGATTAAATCCCTTTCCTCTGACCGGCTCGCGCTGCTTTTCTGAGGTAAAAGTGTTTTATTTCGTGACAGCTATCACCGACTGGTTTTAAATATAGATGAAGGTTTTCTTCACCCGTTTGGAAGCCGGTTAAAACTTCTGGACAAACTTTACACGGAATAAATAAACTCTTACCTTGGCTGGAACTCTGACAGACGTCGCTTCCATCCCGCTCCGCCATTTCACCGACGTCACATGAGGGGATTAGAGCGCGCGCTTAGTACAAAAGCGGCGGTCACGCGCCTCTAGCGGACAGGTGAAGAATCACAGATAACAATAATAAACAACAGAGGTCTGTCTACCACGTTTTCTGACTGCATTGTTTCTTTAAAAAAATATTTCCAAAATGTAAACAGTCTAATATATAGTCTAAAAAAACAATAAATAAATAAAAATCCTCATAATAGACTTTCATAAGCTCTAAATGTAAAATAATATTTCTCCATTTCTTTAAATTAGATTCTATCTTCTTCATTGCTTTATTTAATTAATGTATAATTTGAATGATCCGCATGTCCTGCATTTCTCAATTTTATAGATGTTTGTTAGTCTTAATTGTTAATTAGACTTTTAGCTATGTATCTACTTTACTCAAATACAATAATTCCTAAGTGTTGGAGTTTATTTTATTTATAATTGTTTATATTAGTTTGTATTGTATACTCATATTAATTCTAATGAATAAAAAAACATACATTCCATTATCAACATAACTAAAAACCCAACATACATATAAACATAGTGCTTTATAATCGTGTATAAACAAAGACAAAAAAAATGAAGACTTGACAGCATTAACATCAATTTGTCCACTTACAATTACATTTGGCTTTGGAAGTAATTTATGAAGGTGACGCCACATGGCAGTGAACTTGGACTCAGAACCATTTAAACTAAGTCTTGTTTTTTTCTTAAAATGAATGTTTCCAATTGATTAAAAACAAGTGTCTTGCCAAAAGAGAGGTATAGGCAATGCAGTCCAATTCACTTTTAGACAAATTGTTATTTTCACATACAATACCAAAGACAGCAGTTAAGGGATTAGCAGAAAATATCTTATATGTTTATTATTTTCAATTAAAATACTGAGCTTGTCTCTTTTTTAGAGGATATGATTATATTTATTTAATACATTTTATATTATTTTCAGGGGATACTGGAAAAAATAAGAAAACTAAGACAGCCTGTAGTTTTTTCTTATTCTGTTTAATATACTACCATGTATGTTCTTGTTAAAAAACAGTAATAATTAAAAAACACTTAGATTGAACTTGCATGAATGCGTTGCCATCTAGTGGTGTATCTGCATGTGTTGTCAAATTCCCTTTTCAGACACTGAATATGATCCACTTTTGAGTGCTTGTCCAATACGTCAATCAGGGTGATTTTAATTTAGATATTAAATTCTTATTATATAAAAAATGGATGGATTCCTTTAAGCCTTAAATATATAAATATATATAAATATATACATGCAAAAAGTACAGCTGTAAAAAAATAAATAAAAATTAATTTCAAATGAAAAACAGAAAAAAAGAAAAACACATATAAACATACATATTATCTACTTATAACGTAACCAGGGGCAAGATAAATAGGTCAGGTTCCCTTCATTTTGTCAAAACCTTCTACAATAATATCTACTGATGACTCCCTGAATGGATGGATGGATGGATGGATGGATGGATGGATGGATGGATGGATGGATGGATGAATGAATGGATGGGTGGATTAGTGGATGGATGGATGGATGGATGGATGGATGGATGGATGGATGGATGGATGGATGGAAAGGTATGAATTATACAATGAGTGATATCCACAATAATATCTACTAATGACTCACTGGATGGATGGATGGATGGATGGATGGATAGATGGATGGATGGATGGATGGATGGATGGATGGATGGATGGATGGATGGATGGATGGATGGATGGATGGGTGGATAAGTGGATGGATGGATGGTTGGAAATGTATGAATTATACAATGAATAATATTTACAATATTATCTACTAATGACTCCCTGGATGGATGGATGGATGGATGGATGGATGGATGGATGGATGGATGGATGGATGGATGGATGGATGGATGGATGGATGGGTGGATAAGTGGATGGATGGATGGAAAGGTATAAATTATTCAATGAATAATGTCCACAATAATATCTACTAATGACTCACTGGATGAATGGATGGATGGATAATGTCGATGGACAGATGGATAAAGAGATGGATGAATGGATAGAGATAAATAGACAGATATATAGACACAGACAGACAGACAGACAGACAGATAGACAGATAGACAGATAGATAGATAGATAGATAGATAGATAGATAGATAGATAGATAGATAGATAGATAGATAGATAGATAGATAGATAGATAGATAGATAGATAGATAGATAGATAGATAGAATATAAACATTATTTTCCTTGCAATATTCTGACACATCCAAAAGGTGGCATCAATTTACAGCGCAAGCTTCATGATCTAGAGATAAATAAGGTTTCTGTGAGAATTAGGTTTAGTTGTAAAGTAAGAATAAACTCCACGATCAGATAAGTGTGGTACATGCGCCTCTGGTTATTTTTGGAAGTGACATTTGACATGTTTCTCTTTCACACACAAACAACTGGGAAAAAACATCATTAAAACAATAATTCTAGGAATTGTTACATACAGCTTAACACAGAATGTACAAAAACAAAACAATAAGCTGTGTATTTTTGGATTGGATGGTTTAATATTGAATATCCCTAGATAACCTCTAATCCACACACACACACACACACACACACACACACACACCCCATGCTTTTTGCCTACCAATCCATCATCTTGGCTGCTCACATACATCATACATCCCACATGGTTATTAAGACGCATTACAAAGTAGATAAATGAGAACATGAAGGTCCTAAATCTCCCTCCCTCATTCGCTCTTGTTCTCTTTCTAGAGCAGCCCTGGTGTTTTGGGACCGAGCCATCTCATTAGTAGGAGTTTCATTAGGTTACATAAGCCCTAAACACGTTCTCTCCTCACCGTCCTCTATTTCCCACCCAAAACCAACCTCTGTTCCCGTCTTTCAAGTAAACATCTGCATCGACGTAACAGGAAAAACTCTCTTTGAAATAAAGGTACAAAAGCTGTCATGACTGGGCGGTACACTTTCAATCCAAAGGAAGGTACAAGCAGTTTGAAAAAAAATCTCTCTCTCTCTAAAAAGAATAATAAAATAAAAACTTCCCCCCTCCTTACTCTAGCACTTAATTCTATGAGCACAAGTACATAGGCTCATTCTGAAAATGTAGCCCTATATACATTTCTGGAGATTGCAAATTATTTAGCCAGAGGAATGAGCCTAGGTTGCAATTAGCTCTTCTTGTGTGTGTATTGCCTCTTCTTGTTAAATTGCTGAATGCCTTCTCAATTGTAAGTTGCTTTGGACAAAAGCTGCTAAATTACTAAATGTAAATCTGTACAGCACCTTAAAGAGATATAGTTATTATGCACAACTACCATAAGAAACACCTTTTTACTTTTTTAGCTATACACTGTTAACGATTTTTGTAAATTACTCAGTATTTAACTGTAATATGAACTGTAATTTTAATGTAGGACATTAATGCAGTATGTTACTTTATTTTAAAGTTGCATTCTGAAAATTACTGTATATTTTACAGTAAAGATATACAATACTGTAAACACATGCCGCAAGATAAATGCTGCTGTAAATGTAAATAGAGTTGTTTCTGGCAAACTGCTGCAAGTAAGTTACTGAAGATTCTACAGGATACTGTTATCAGTGTGTTTGCCTTAAAGCTATCAATGAGGAACTGTTAGGTACAAACATATACGTTTTGAAAATGTAGCACCACCGTGTAAGCTTTTGTACTATGCAAGAGCGTAGAGGCAAATCATTTTGTGTTTTTTGTGGTATTTTTGGCAAATATTTTTTTCTTTGTCGTTCACACACTAAAACAAGGGGTTCCAGAAGGGTGATCACTAAACTAAAATCTAAACAACCTTTTTTCACTATATAATATTTTGTGAAATTGAAATATGCTTTGGATGTTTTTTATGGTATGATAGACAGACAAATAGAAAGATAGATACATAGACAGATAGATGGATGAATGGAAGACAGACAGACGGACAGACAGACAGGCAGATGGTAAGACAGACAGACAGACAGAAAGACAGACAGACAGACGGATAGACAGACAGACGAATAGACAGTAAGACAGACAGACAGACGGATAGACAAACAGACAGGCAGCCAGAAAGACAGACAGACAGGCAGCCGGACAGACAGACAGACAGACAGACAGACGGAAAGAAAGAAAAAAAGAAAGAAAAAAAGAAAGATTGAAGGATGGACATAGAGATAGATAGATAGATAGATAGATAGATAGATAGATAGATAGATAGATAGATAGATAGATAGATAGATAGATAGATAGATAGATAGATAGATAGATAGATAGATAGATAGATAGATAGATAGACAGGACAGACAGAAAGAAGGACGGACGGACGGACAAACAGACAGACAGAAAGATAGATAGATAGACAGGCAGATGGAAAGACAGACAGACAGACAGACAGACAGACAGACAGACAGACAGACAGACAGGCAGCCGGAAAGACAGACAGACAGACAGACAGACAGACAGACAGACAGACAAACAGAAAGATAGATAGACAGAAAGACAGACATACAGACTTATAGACAGACAGACAGGCAGACGGTAAGACAGACAGACAGACAGACTTATAGACAGACAGACAGGCAGACGGTAAGACAGACAGACGGATAGACAGACAGACAGGCAGATGGTAAGACTGACATACAGACAGATAGCCAGAAAGACAGACAGACAGGCAGCCGGACAGACAGACGGACGGACAGACAGACAGACAGACAGACGGATAGACAGACAGACGGTAAGACTGACAGACAGACGGACAGACAGACAGACAGATGGTAAGACTGACATACAGACAAATAGACAGACAGACAGACGGATAGACAGACAGATAGACAGACAGACAGATGGATAGACAGACAGAAAGAGGGATAGACAGACAGACGGATAGACAGACAGACAGATGGATAGACAGACAGACAGACGGATTGACAGACAGACAGACAGACAGACAGACAGACAGATAGACAGACAGACAGATAGATAGACAGACAGATAGACAGACAGACAGACAGACAGATAGATAGATAGATAGATAGATAGATAGATAGATAGATAGATAGATAGATAGATAGATAGATAGATAGATAGATAGATAGATAGATAGATAGATAGATAGATAGATAGATAGATAGAAAAGATGGATATTAAACAGATATAATATAAGAATTATGATTTATGAATATTTGTAAACATTTAATAACATGACAAGACAAAGTATCATGGTATTACCATCTGATACTGTGAAAAACTGCACTGGCACAGCTTGATCTGTAACGTTGTGTCCAATAAGCGCAGAGGGATTTTCCCGTCTCACCAATGCTGTGCGCGCTCTGGCACTCACAGCGTTAACGCGAGCGCGCACATTGGCTTGACATTCCCCTCCCACGCGCCGGGGGTCCTTTAAATGCTCGCGCTGGGCTTTAAATAGCAGGTGTGAGAAAACCGTGTCCTTGCATATACACCCGTCAGAAACACCACCATCATCATAATCATCGCCATCATGTCCACCGCCAGCGCAGAGACCACCGCACCGGCTCGGGTCTTTTTCCAGCCCGGCGTGGGATGCGCGGGTTCCAGCCCGATGCAACGGGATGACCCGGTGCAGAAAAAGCAAGGCAAAGTGACGGTGAAATACGACCGAAAGGAGCTGCGGAAAAGACTCATTCTTGAGGAATGGATCATTGAGCAACTGAGCGAACTTTACGACTGCGAGGTAAGACTGGGAACTCCATAATTAAGCTATATACAGTGCTCAGCATAATTTCGAAAATTAATATTTTTCTTCATTTTTCAGTGAATATAGGCGATGAATTTTAGTGCATTAAAACAAAACAGATTAATTAAACAGATATATTTATGAAAATAATATTTTAGTCACCAAACATATTTAGAAATTGAAAGATAAATTGAAAGATTAAAAAAATATATTTTAACTAAAGTTTTTCCTTTTTCTTTTTGCTTCTCTTGATTTTCGTCTTTTTAAATTTAAATTTATGGTAAGTTATTTTCTTAGATTAGCTCCAGATTTGGCTTCTATACAATTAATCTAATGTATATGCACAAATGTAATATTGTATAGCTTCTTATTAAAATATGAATTTAAAAGAGAGATTTGTGAGGGGTATACTTATATATGCTGAGCACTGTAAATACGCTACTTTAATTAAATAATCATATATTTGACTATCTTTCATTTTAGTCTATTGCGAATAGTATAGTTTTAATATTTTTATTTGAAATCATTTTTATTACTATCAAATTTACATTTCCAATTTTGCATTAATTCACAACTTTAAATAATCAAACTATAAAATCTATAATATATATTAGAGAGCTTTCCAGTACTGTATGTTGAGGCTGGAAGGGCATCCGCTGCTTAAAACATATGCTGGAATAGTTGGCGGTTCATTCCACTGTGGTGACCTCTGATAAATAAGGGACCAAGCCGAAGGAAAATGAATGAATAAATGAATATATTACACAGTGCAGTCGTTTAAATGCAACATTTATGCGAACGGCCTCACAGTGCAAGCAAATATCTTCAGCTTTTACTGTATTTTACAATAACTTACATATTGAACCTTTCGTTCGAATGCGATGCGAGTAAAGTAGTATATATTTCATTGGATTTACACATTTTTACAATGGATATACTAGCATTTTTAAGGTATTTGGTTGCAAACAGTGTATATGGGCTAAATTAAACACAATAAATGTAGTAATGTTTAACTTAATTTGGTTGCAAACAATGTAAATGGGCTGAATTTAAACACTTAATTTAGAAAAATTAAATATATCCATTGATCTATTTTTTTATTACTGCAATCAACATATAAAATTAAAATACATAAGAGAAAGAGTCTATTTGTGTAAATGTAACATTTATGCAACCACCTCACAGTGCAAGCAAATACCTTTGTTACTGTATTTTACAGCGATTTACATTTTGTCCCTCTTGTCTGAATGCTATGTGGAAAATATACTACAGCATCATATCAGTTACAATAATGTCCAGCATATATTTTCCATTTCCTTTATTTATTGATTGATTTCTTTGAGGTTAACTGTCTCGATCAAGGACACAATGGTGATACAGTCCTATCCTAAACAAGCTTTTGTAGGATTCTGAGCTGAAGTGTCCCAAACCTAGATGTTTAACCTCAGAGCTTGGGTTTATAGGTTGATGTATGTGATCTACTTTATGTGACCTACATTCAGCTACTGTATGTAACGCATGACGATACAGCTGGTTATCTATAAAGCTGCAACCTTTAGCGTCAGTCCTCATTTGAAGATGGCAATATGTCATTGCGCTGACCTCTGTGAGGTGTCTTATTGCTCCGTACGGTGCTTTGTTCTCTCTCTATCTGTCTCCTTTAGTGTTTCTGTTCTGCGGCAGCTTGCTTTTTTTTTCTGCTGATGCTGTGTTGGCCCCGGAGAGACAAGAAAGAGAGAAAATGCTAGCTTGACTTGTGAGGCAGAATAACGTTGACACTGTTAAAAGCATTTGAACTCAGAATTAGAGGATTATTCATTTACATATTATGGATTTTAATGTGTTCGGCAGGCATGCTGATATTCAAAAATTCAATATATCGTGATAATGAACATGCTGAATATTGAAATCGTGGACATTTTAAATAAGAAGTTTAAACAAGCAGCAAAAATCTTTTTTTATTTGAGTGCAAGATGCTGCTGGGATTGAGTCTAAAATCTGATTAGATTATAAAGAAGAGACATGCTTTTTAAAAAAAAAGGTCTTTATCGACATTTTTTTGCTTTCATTGAAGCAAAATTGTCCTTTAAGGTGGAAAATTGTTCTTTAGACTATTTATATGTTGTTCAAAACCAAGAAAAAGGTCAAGAATTTCAAGAATTTTTCACTTAAAGCTTATTTTGGAAACCATAACTGGTTCTTCTTTCGTATTTTTTGGTACCTTTACACTGATTTTTATTATTTTTGGGCAGGAAAATTAAATATATGTGATATAATATTATATCAATACAATATTAATATCAATATAATATTTTTATATCAATATATTAACAATATAATATTAATGACATCATCTGTCAACGATGCCAAAATATTGAAGTCAAAATACTTATTTTTACTGCTTCAAAAATGGATTCTCACCTTTGAATTTAATAACATTTCTAATGAGACTTTATTATAAGTGTTAACTACTGTACTTTATCATCCTTTTGCTATTAATTATGAAGCATTTGTTTACTTTGACCTTATATACAATGAAGCAGTGGTCCCCAACCCCCAGGCCATGGACCGGTACCAGGCCATGGATCAATTGCTCTGGCTGCAGAAGAAATATTTTTTAAATTTCAGTTTTATTTTTGTCTGATCGGTCTTTTATTTTGAAAAGTCTTTTATTTTGAAAAATGACTGTATTCTCTCGATTACATCTTAGACTGTGTCCGAAACTGACTACTACTCAGTTGGTGCTGCATTTAAATTTAAACGTACTACTCGGCTGTTAGAAAAGTACGTTCTATACAGTATGAACGTGAAAAGTCTGAATGGAAGAATTCGGACGTATTACATTCGCCATTTTGTCATGGTCACGTGACCTACCTGCATCAATTGCGTCGTTTTACTCCCATTCATGAATTGGCTCGCCGGAAGTAGTAAGTCATCCGGGTACTTCTCGCATACTGATTTTATGAATTTGGACATACTACTCAGCTCGCATTCTGATTTTAGTGTACTATATAGTATGGAAGTTTGCAGTTTCGGACGCAGCCTTAGTCATTTGAGTGCCAAAATTTAACCAACAAGCTAGTAAAATGAGTAAGAAACAGACATCTTTGGAAAGTTTCTTTGCATAGCGTAAAAGGCCCAAGGATCCACAAACTGCTAAGGAATGGATCCACAACCTATTTGTCAACAATCTGGTGAATCCAGCATGTGTTTGCAAGAAGACGATCAACTGCTGGAGATCACAAATGACAGCAGTCATTCACAAATGGTGCAGAAAAGACACAAAGTTCATTATTTCCAATGGAGGCAATCATATTGCACTCTCAGAAAAAAAAGCCACGAGAGCTGTCACTGGGGTGGTACCTTTTCAAAAGGTACACATTTGTACCTAAAGGGTGCATATTAATACCTCAAGCGTACATATTAATACTTTTTAAAATTTTTAGGTACCAATAAGGACCCTTTAGGTACAAATGTGGATCTTTTGAAAAGGTACCACCCTCAGTGACAGCCATCATACCTGTATTTCAGAGAGTGTGGAAGCGACCGCACTGCAAGTCACGTGACAAGAACTGACCAATCAGCTTCATACTTTGTATGGAATATATACATTTTGGTGGACTAATTATTTCGGACAAACACAGAACACCCAAACGCTGCAGTGCAGTGTTTTGTCAGCTTGTCATCCCCTGAAAAAACAGTTGATGGTAGCCTAGCAATCTACATAGGGCTGTGGTATAACTGTCAAGTGTTGACTCGTCCGCAGTGATAAAAATGCTGGGGACCACTGCAATAAGCAATTAAACTAAGTGTTTAAAATAGCCTTTTATGCAGCTTAGGTTAAAATCGTGATAATACTGCATATCATGATAAAAGCTTCAGCAATTAATTGCAAAAAGAAAATCTGATATCATCATATAGTTCCGAGCATTATAAAGCATGACACTGATCATATGATATGACTGATATGTTTGAAAAAGCTCCCAATTCATTTGCATTATATTGACAGATGATGCCATTAATATAGGGTTTATGCCGAGCTAGTGTTTTTCCCATACTGATAAACTTCCGTTTTTTTTCCATTTTAAACGATTCCTTTTACAGCATCGATGTTGTAATGTCATTAAAATACATTCAGTTAAATAAACTTTGGCGTTCATTTAGTTGCTCAAGCGTAAAACGAGACAAAAAGCCGTTTACTCGCACGTGCCTGTCAGAATCGGCAGGCTAGCGCAGAAGCTCCATTGACTATCCTGGGGTAAAAAAAATGCTCATATTTTAAAGACATGGCGGTGGAAAATGTAATTTAATGCAGTGCTTCTTGTACAATCTGAGACCCACTTTATATCAGATATCACTCAGCCAGTGGAGATCAATGATTTTTAAAGAAAACAGCCCTTAAACGTGCCGGTTTTTGCATTGGCATAGAGTTCGCCAGAAGTGCTTAACTCAGGTTACTGGCAAATTCAAAGTATTTAATATATAAGTATATATAAAAGTATAGCACTAGAATTTTAATATAATATATAATATAATATTATAATATAAATATAATATATAATATAAATTATATAATATATTAATATAAGTATATAATATTAGCATGCTTCGTCATATACCCTATTAAACTGTTATGAGATCTTGTAAATGACTATGGGAGTCTAAATCTTTTTCTTTGTACACATAGACATAACAGTACAGAATACCTCTTAATACATTATCCTTAATATTATTAGCTATCTTTTTGTGTGTTATTAAACAGAGAGACTCTAGAAACCTCAGGTTAACATATATTTGATTTTCCTCCTAAAAAAGTACTAAAAATCTGTGTAAAGGTAACAAAAGGTGGTTCAATAGGTAGAAAAGAACCAGATATGGTTTCCAAAATTACCTTCAAGTGTAAATTTCTTGAAATTTTTCTTTTATTTAAATAATCCAACGAACAATTTTCCACCATAAAGGACATTTTTGCTTCAATGGACGCACGATATGATGATAAAGACTTTTATTTTGTAAAAATGCGTCTTCTTTTGTCTAATCATGGATCATATGTTTAAATAAGCTCCTAATTCACTGGCATCATGTTGACAGATGATTTCATTTATATTATACTCATATGAGAGCTTACAAATGACTGTGGAAATCTGCATGAATCTGTTTCTTTCATTGCTCTTCATTTATTATCTTGAACATTCAAGACTTCACATTTAGATATTGCTTGATAGTATTAGCAGGTTTGGCATGCTGTCTCAGCAGAGAACCCTGAGCTCGGAGATAAAAAAAAACATGTAAGAGGGTACAAGATCTTGAGAGGTCCCGCTGGTAAAAGAGGAAAGGGGGAGATAGGGTGGATGGGGGTTTCTTCAGAAAACGAAGATAAGGGAGTAGTTTAAAACAGGCTACTTACAGTGAGTTCGGATTAATTTGATTGGCTTACAAATGATTGCAGATGGGAGACCAGCCGCGATGAATCATATAACGTGCTTCTCTCGAAATTAGTTTTAATTCATGTTATGTGTTAATACAGGGAGACTCTTGAGACCTCAAGTTAACCTTACATATATTTGATTTTCCTCCCAAAACAGTTATCAAAAGGTGGTTTAATACCAATTATAGTTCTCAAAGTAATCTTTAAGTGAAAAATTCTTAAAATTCTTGACATTTTTCTTAGTTTTGAGCAACATTTAAATAATATAAAGAACAATTTTCCACCATAAATGACCATTTCGCTTTCAACGGAAGCAAAACATTTCTATAAAGACCTTTATTTTTAAAAGCATGTATCTTCTTTAGCCTATTCAGACTTTAGATACGCATCTTGCATGCAAATAAAAAAAAGATTTTTTGCTGCTTGTTCAAACTACTTATATAAAACAAGCTGAAACAAAACAATTCTACAGATTTTTTGGGGACAACTTAAATATTTTATGTTCAATCAACTTGAATTAGGTACATTAACTTGATAATTTTGTTTTGGATGAATGAATTTCTGGAAGCCCTGCACATTTTTTACAGTGTGTGTGCATTTAGCCAGACTATAGATGACAGCAATTCACTCTTAATAATACAGTGAAAATGTAGTGCTTTAGAAGTCTTGCACAGTTGCATGCTCAGCTTGTTATGCACTGGTGTATATATTCTCTAATATTTGCCTGTATTATAAATAATGTATGAGCGTTTTTGATTTAACGCGTTGCATTTGTGGGTAACAGAAGGCATTTCATCTGCAGTGTTAATCAAAACATCAAATGCTGTTTACAAGCTCAGGAGATCCAATCAGATTAAACCTGAGCTAATAAAGAGCTGTTTACTCAGGTGTATTTTAATGCCCCCATCACATTTACACTAGAAACAAGAGGAGGAAGTCACACATAGTCAATAACCCTTCACAGCTCAATGTCTGACTGCCCAGCAGGTTACAGCCAAAGGCAACAGACTCCATGAAAACAACAGGATTCTGAACTGAACTGCATTAAAGGTGCCATAAAATTAAAATAAAGATGTTAGTATCAGTATTGTAAATTTTTAGGACATCTATAAGCTAGTGTTCTCCAAAACAGTGTCAAAATTCACATCTCGAAGATATAAAATATACATAAACATGTAAAGCTTGCAGTGTGTCACTTCAGCCTAAATGGATCAACGGTTTATTTCACATAACCTCATGCTTCTGTCTCTCATCAAATCTTGACCAATCAAATGCTCTGTAGTATCTGACATGCCCCGCCCCCTTCAAGACGCTTCACATTTCATGCGATTGAGCTCAACCTCTCTCACTGGCAGAGCGTGATAAAACAAATCACTATTGGCTCTTTTTAAAAAGGGGAGGGGCTACACTATGTCCCACCCTCATCAATTAAAAATTGCACGTTTCAAAGCACTCCACGGGAGATTTAATATACATGGTGAGAACTAATCATCTGAGATGAAATTAGAGATTAATTAAAAGACTAATAGTGAGATTGAAGTAGCCATAATGTGATGTGATTAAGTTATGAATTTCTAATTAGCATGAAACTCTTTTATTAGGCCGAAGCAAAAAATGTTTGCTAGTTAAATATTATGTACATTTTACAAGAATTGCAGATTTCATTATTATTTTTATTCCTATTGTGACATACAGGTAAAGACTAAATTATTAGCCATCCTGTGAAAATGTTATTATTTTTAACACACATTTTTAAAGCAAATATTTTTAATAACTGATTTCTCTTTAGAAACTTTTTATTTAAGATTTTTCAATATATATTTTTCAGAATAACCCCTTCCTCAACAATTTAACCTCTTGCAGATGAGACAATACATAACAAATAATAATAATAATAATAATAATAATAATTAAAAGAAAATAATAATAATAATAAAAAAAAAAGGTGCCATCGTAATTCCTTTTCAGGGCATACATTTGTACATCAAGTCACATTGTGGTTACCTCAAACTACATTGGTCATAGGTTAAGTAACCTCTAAATATACATATCTAAATATAATGTAATAATTTTCAACCTCTTCAGAAAAATATCATATTCATATATCATATATCTTCATTCGTAGATATGCTGTCATTTTTTTCCATTACGTAGACCTGTTTAAGTCTCTGAATCCACTGAACCACCTTTGGAGAACCTTCTTCCATCCAATGTACTGTTATCTTTTTTTTTTTGCAGACAGTAATAATATACTTAGGACAAATCTTGTTTCTTCATTAAACATTTCTTTGGATATGCTCCCAGTAAGCACACAACTAAATCGAGGGGCATTTCTATATCTGATATCTTAATAACTCATTTCTATTAACTCATTTATTTTGTCTTTGCCATGATGACAGTAAATAATAATTTACAAGATACTAGTATTCAGCTTAAAGTGAAATGTAAAGGCTTAGACAAGTTAAGCAAGTGAATGAACAACAGTGTTTTTTTCTGAATCCCCCAAAAAATCTTAAGGGTGGTAAAAATATGAACATTTATATATTCAAAATATTTAAAAATTGATGGTAAAAAAAAACATCACAACCGTCCCTTACTGAACAGATTTTGGACAAACATATTTGACTGGTTCTCTAAGGATTACAGCAGGCAGACCTTTTAGATGCCGAAGTTGCCATGTTTGGCTTCTCACAACACACATGTTCTCTCTCTTATACAATGCAAGAGTCTTTAATGCAAGACATAGTGGCTAAAAGTCTAGTGCTTAATAATTGGAAATCACATTTACCCTCCTCATTACAGAACTGGATTTTTGATATGATATCTGTTATTCAGATGGAGAGACTCAGACTAGCTCCATAAAAAAAATGTTTGGCTATGTGACAAATCTATAACTCAAGAGCAATCCAGTGACTCCACTGAGGTTTAAGTTATATACCCTCCCTATTTTTTTTTTCTTTTTGGCTTAGTCCCTTCTAATCTGGGGTTGCCACAGTGGAATGAACCGCCAACTTATCCAGCATATGTTTTATGCAGCACATGTCCCTCCAGCTGCAACCCAGTACTGGAAATACACACTCCTTCACACACATACACTATGGCCAATTTAGCTTATTCATTCAGTAAAAACTAAATTTCCCTCCCTTTTTGGACAGATAAAAACAGTTTGGGACATTTCATATGCTTTAAAACAGTTGCAGGATGACTGTATATCTGTAACAAAATATAAAACATTCAAATTATTTTAATTGTCACTTAAGAGCTAAAATGTGCTGTCCATGTATGTGTGGCCCTTGGAGGTTAAACAAGACTTCAAATGTGAATAATTTTGTCAGCTGTATGTGTGATTGAAACTTCTTTTTAAATAAGAGCAGCCTGATTTTGTCCATCAGTATTTAATTGGATGTTTCTGTTTTGCTAATGGCCGATGTTGTTTGAGTTAGAGGTTGATCCTGCCCACATACCAGTAAACCAAATGACTAAAAAAAGTCATTGGAGAACATTGTGAGGGGATATGAACTTGAAAAATGATGATGTTAATGGATAAATAATGTATAATAAACACTTCCAATATTTAATCAGATATGTGAAATATCCAAAATATGATTTTGGGGAGTGGGGACACGCTGGCTCAGTGGTTAGCACTGTCACCACACAGCAAGAAGGTTGCTGGTTCGGGTCCTTATAGGTCAGTTGGCATTTCTGTGTGGAGTTTGCATGTTCTTCCCATGTTGGCGTGGGTTTCCTCCGGGTGCTTCGGTTTTCCCCCAAACACATGCGCTATGGGTGAATTGAATAAGCTAAGCTGGCCGTAGTGTATGAGTTTGAATGAGTGTGTATGGATGTTTCCTAGTACTGGGTTGCAGCTGGAAGGGCATCCGCTGTGTAAAACATATGCTAGATAACTTGACAATTCATTCCAATGTGATGACCCCCGATGAATAAAGAGACTAAGCAAAAGGAAAATGAACAAATGAATGATTACACTAACAACATCTCCATTGTGCAATATGGCTATTAGGGTTGGTGTAAGGTGTTGTTGACACTTTAGACAGACCTACTTTAAGAAGAGTAGGTCAATATGGGATTGTCAGCTGACAATGAGAGTTTTCAACCTCTAGTCTAGAAAACTTTGACAGAATGGAACTATATCTAACTAAACCCTGAGGCTTGGAAACATACTCTCTGGTACTGAATGTACATGCATCTAATTTTGCAAACGCTTCTAGCAATGCTGACTTGGTTACAAGCTTTGCTGCATTCCAAAAGTTCATAACAATTCATAATGCAATCGAAGTATTCATTCATTCATTCATTCATTCATTTTCTTGTCGGCTTTTTCCCTTTATTAAAAATAAAGGTCACCACAGCGGAATAATCCGCCAACTTATCCAGCATGTTTTTACGCAGCGGGTGCCCTTCCAGCCACAACCCATCTCTGGAAAACATCCAGACACACATACACACACACTACGGACAATTTAGCCTACCCAATTCACCTGTACTGCATGTCTTTGGACTGTGGGGGAAACCGGAGGAAACCCACGCACACACAGGGAGAACATGCAAACTCCACACAGAAACTCCAACTGAGCCGAGGTTTGAACCAGCGACCCAGCGACCTTCTTGCTGTGAGGCGACAGCACTACCTACTGCGCCACTGGGTCCAATCAAAGTATTGAATTTAACAAATGTTCATTCATTCATTTGCCATTCTCTTGCAGTTTCTATGCTACTAGGGTTGTCACAATACTGGAATTCGATACCAATCAGCGCTTACATTTTAAAAACATCCATTTCCTGCTAACATTGGAGCACTGTTAAGTGTTTTCTTAAACAGCGCTGATTTGCCATTGCGTTCACGTGCTCAACAGAAAAGACTGTGATTGGCCGTAAAGGTCATCAGTTCACCAAACTTACTGCTGTTTAGTGAGTGTAACCAACAGATACAGTTACACTGGAGCGTTTTAAAGCAAAATATTGTCTTGTTTTAAAAATAATATGCTAAAATAATCTGCTAATGGGGTAAGAATATGAATCTTGTTTTCTGTTTTGACATGAGACTATTTTGCATCCCCCATTGGCAGAGTATTTTGCTTGTTGCAAGGAAAAACTCACTTCATTTTGGTGTATTATTACTTAAAACAAGACAATATTTTTTGCTTGTATAGAAAATGCTTCTTGATTTAAGAGTCTTTAGATATTTGTACTAGAAACAACACTAAAAATCTTTGCAGTGTAGTGGCACTTTAAGATTTAGAGCACTTGCAACACACTGACCAATCATTTGGTGATTCTGAGATTATCTTGAACCTGTGCACTGTGAGATCTCTCGCTTTATAACATCACATGACACGTTGTAACATGACATCACAGGCTGTCATATACAGAGAAGTGAACTCTCACCTCAGCCGATCAGATTGAGTGACAGCACAAAGTGGATTAGATGCATTCAGCTTTTTCTGTGGTCTCTGAGATAAGCAAAAAGTAATACTTTCAAGATATTCTGAGGTTAATTTCTGTGACTTCTGAGAGAAGAGGATTGGGGGAGAGGAATTAGTGCAGAAACTAGAACAGATAATGAATGGAATGTATTAGAAAGTCTGAGAAGGACATTTAATCATTCATTCATTTTCTTTACGGCTTAGACCCTTTATTAATCATCTATATCTTTAACAAATTGTTAATGGATTTTTATGTATGCCAGTTAATGTGTAAATGCGGGAAAAAAATTATTTATATATATATATATATATATATATATATATATATATATATATATATATATATATATAAAAATTTTTTATATAAAATTTTTTATAGCAGTTTCATGAAGTATTCTTGTTTCAAATTACCTAAAAAATTTTAAAAATTAGAAAAAATTAAAAAATTAAGCACAAAAAAGATGTATTTGCAATATATGGAAGAAAAAAAATGTTGCTTTGCAAATTCAATTAGCGCAATTCATTGTAAGTGTAGCTGCTGTGAGTCCATCCTGGGAGTCAGGCAAGCAAACAAATGAGATAAACAAAAACACATCTAAAGGGGGTCACACACAGGTTTCTATCACACACCGGCGCTGCAAGTCAGCGGCTGTCAGCAGCGCCCAGCCACGACTCAGGACACTGTTCATATTTCTGCCGCACCACAGAGTGCCATCTGATTAGTTTCATTTAAAATAGCATGGGAATTTGCTCGCTGGTGTGCGATACTTTCAACTGTCATGTGCGCGCCGTGTTGGGGTGACGAGCGGCACATCCGGTGTGTGACGCCCTTAAGATTGCTTTCACACCTAGATATTTGTTTCGAAATGGTTGTCTCGTTTGCCCAGTTATCGCTCAGATCCGCGCCAAATTAATCTGTCCAGGATTGCCTGAATAAGGTGGTCTCGGCTCAATTGAAACAAACTCTGGAGCAGATCGATTGTAATGAGAAAGAAAAACTATCCAACAAACCAGGCTATATGTATTATGGTTATGTAATAGGTGACCATGTAGTATTTTGATTAATAATAATATGACTAATATGAGAATTACGAGTATATCGGGATGTCATTCCTACCAGTAGATGTGCGTTTCGTGTCGAATACGAAAGTGAAAGCATGCTGAAGCATTACTGTTTATCCCTTAGGAAAGCTGACAGAAATTACCATCTGATAACTGTTCCATATTTTAATCTTACAATATTTTGTATTAGGCCTGTTGTTTTGTTCATTTCCGCTCTCACTCGAAAGAAAGATCACCACTGATCTCTGCTTTCTCAGCACCATCAGTTACACGGGACAAATTGTAGGATGCTTCTTGTAGCGATTTGCATGTAAATGTGTGTCAGAGCTGTGATTGGCTTGCTCACAGTGAAACAGGTCCATCTGGAGTTCATTAGCGTATTGAACATCAAGGTTAGCTGGTATATGCGTAAGTTAAGGATGTAGTCCACTGTCTAACTGAGTCCTCAAATCAATGACTGTCGCAAACTGCTATCGAAGCTGTTTTCCGCTGGGGATTCGCTCTATTTTGGGCACAGTTGCTGCAAGCATGCAGATTGGTTGTGTGTGATCAAGCATGAATAGGGCTGTAAAAGCTGATTCAGTAAAACTGCTGTGCTACATGCTAATCCTAAATATTCCGTTTAGTGGTCAGTAAACATGCGTTTTTAGGGTTTTTTCAAACACTTAAGACCTATTTATTTCAAGGAGGATGACAGAGATTAAGACAAATATTCTGTTAATGCTATGTTATTATCATGTGGGTTTAGTTTGCATTTTGCAGTACCGGACTGAAGTCAATTTATTAAAAATACAACTTTATTATTAAATGACACAAATGGATTTACCATTTAAACCAGTGGTTCTCAAAGTGGGGGATGGGACCCCCAGAGGGGTCGTGTGACAATGAAGGGGGGTCGCCAGGTGATTTCCAAAAATCTATTTATTTTTATTAAACCATAAGAATTACCATATTTTATCCATAATCTACTGAAAAAAATAGTAATTTATAGTTTATATATACTACTGTATATAGTTTCTAGAGTAGCTTATAGTTACTAGTTCTATTGGATTGCGATCCCTGGGGTAATTACATTATATTAATGACACAGCAATAGCGTCAGATGCAGCAGATGACAGAGATTAAGACAAATATTCTGTTAATGCTATGTTATTGTCATGTGGGTTTAGTTTGCATTTTGCAGTACCGGACTAAAGTCAATTTATCAAAAATACAACTTTATTAGTAATGGAATATAAAAAGTAGGGCTGGATGATCTGGCAAAAAAATATATCACGATATTATTTATTATTTCGGTCGATACAATATAATCCTACGGAACCCCGGAAGAGACGTAGTGCAGGAGAAAAAAATTGGCTGGGTGAAAAGAAAATAATGGGTGAAAGAAAAAAAATGGGTGGGAGGAAAATATATTGCGTTCTCTCGCAAAGTTATTTTGCGTTCCCTCGCAAAGATGTTTTGCGTTCCCTCGCAAAGTTTTGCGTTATCTCGCAATTATCGACGCACAGATTTAATGTAAAGAAAGTGGGATAGAATGGTTAAATATGGGAGAATTTCGGCAAAAACGGGAGGGTTTACATGAGTGATGTGAACAGGAAGTGTCTGTGGAGAAACAGTTTTGTGAGAGAACGCAAAACATCTTTGCGAGGGAATGCAAAACTTGCCCACCAAAGGGTACCATTGGTACCCTTTTAGCAGTTGAAATGCAAGTCTGATCAAGGTGACCCGTATCGTACCATACCATACTGTACCACTAAGTGGAAGCGGGCCATAAAGGCAGGTCTAAACAGATGGGTTGTAATTGTTGATTTACGATAAATACAAAAAAAAAATTCAAAATGCCAAAAGGGTTTATTTTCCTGTGTAGTGCAACGTGCATGTAACAAAGCAAAATGAAATGCATTTCTAAACATGCTTGATTTTATTCCCTTTAAATGACATATTACATATAAATGAAGATAACAAAAGAAAGATTTACACAAAATGGTGCAAGTGTTTAAAAAAAAGTGACTTCCATCTCCTCTAATGATATCAGCAGTCACACACAGCACACAAATTGCAGCGTTTGCAGAGAATGGCTGCTGAACACACTGTGCATACTAACACACAAGAGCACAGAAGCAGAGACGAGTCTGCACATTGAGCCCAGTGGGAAGCCCCCCCCCACTGTATGGCTCTCAGCTCTGTTGAGGGGGAGGGGTTCGTCTCTGATGTTCAGCTCCAGGCCTCTGTCAGTCTGTCTGAAATCTAACCATTTGTCTTTACGTTTTTCCTTACGTCCTTACACCCGTTTTCCCTATCTATCTATCTATCTATCTATCTATCTATCTATCTATCTATCTATCTATCTATCTATCTATCTATCTATCTATCTATCTATCTATCTATCTATCTATCTATCTATCTATCCATCCATCCATCCATCCATCCATCCATCCATCCATCCATCCATCCATCCATCCATCCATCCATCCATCTCTCCATCTATCTATCGATTACTGTACGTCTATCTGTCTGTTTGTCTGAGATGACGCTGTTGTGTTTCTTTCCACAGCTGATGTTTGTATTGACTCAGTGTGTTTGTGTTTGGCATTAGAGAAGATCCTGTCTGGGTTTGTTGGGTTTTAATCTCTGCCTGACCTTGTGGCGGAAGCGTCATGAGTTTTTAAACCAGGATAATGTTGATTTATTTATTTTTTTTAAGGGATTTACACTTTTAATTTTTGATAAGACAGCGAAGCACAGACAGGAGAGCAGAAAGAAGGGAACAGGATTGATAGGACCCTGAGGTGGGAATCAAACTTGGGTCTAAAACTATAGTGCTCAATGTAGGATAATGCCCAATATAAACTTTAAAATGAATGTTTTCATCATTAGCTATGTTTCCATTCAAAGATGGGAATTAAATTTATGCACAAAACTGGATTATTGCATATACAAAAAGTAATTACAAATTTTAGAAAAAGAGGAAAAATCAAGAGAAATAAAACAATCGTAAAATTTAGTTGAAATTTTGTAGGTTGTATATATATATATATTTTTTGCAATATTTTGCTTGAATTTAATTGTTTTATGTTTCAATATCTAAATATGTTTGGTGACTAAAATATTATATGTATATTATAGTTGTTTAATAAATCTGTTTTGTTTAAATGTACAAAAAAACTCCAATATTCACTGAGAAACGGAGAAAAATATTCATTTTCAAAATGGGGTGTACTCAATTATGCTGAGGCAAGGTTCAAACGCAGAAGGCAAGGCAAGGAAAACGAGTCATAAAGTTCACTTGACAGATAAACAAGACTCAGCCTTAATGTGTGTGTGTGTGTGTGTGTGTGTGCGCGCAGTATAATAGTCCATCTAATGAGTCTAACACAATACTCCGGCTGTGTATATGCAATCAGGATCAGGAACAGGTCTGAGTGTGTGTGGTGCATGACTGGATCTTGTAGTCTGTAAAGGCGGATTTGTAGTCCGTTAGCCATCGGCAACTGCTAAATCGCTGATAATCATAACAGTAATGTAAATGTAGTGTAATCACATCCTCATTGATCAAATGAGATTTCTTTCAAAATAACATATGGAAAAAATATGTACTTAAAGGTCCCATGAAATTACAATAAAGTTTTTTAAACTTTAGTATCAGAATTGTTAGGCTGCGTCGAAACCACCTGCTACTCAGTAGGTACTGCATTTGAATTTAAATGTACTACTCAGCCGTTAGAAAAGCACATTCTATACAGTATGAATATGAGCAGTATAAATGGAACTCGGACGTACTACATCCCCCATTTTGTCATGGTCACGTAACCATGTGAGTTATGTCGCTTTACACCCATTCATGAATTCTTTCACGGGTCATCATAGTGCAGCATGCATGGGATGCTCACTTCAGAATCTCGTCAGAAGCAGTAGGTCATCCGGATACTTCTCACATACTGATTTTCAAATTCTATGAATTCAGACATACTACTCGGCTCACATACTGATTTTAGCATACCATATAGTATGGAAGTATGCGGTTTTGGACGTAGCCTTAATTTTTAGGATATCATAAAACTAGAAGATATAAAACTAATATAAACATGTAAGGATCAACATGGATCTATGTTTTTTTTCACGTCACCTCGTAGTTCAGTTTCCCTTCAAATCTTCTGACCAATCAAAAGCTCTCTAGTATCTGACATGTCCTGCCCCCTTCAAGACACTTCACTTTAGATGCGTTGAGCTCCACCACTCTCACTGGCAGAGCTGTAATCAAGCAAAACGCTATTGGCTGTTTTATAAAAAGAGGAGGAGCTACACTATGTCCCACCCTCTCTTTATGTTTCGGATGTTTATCAAACAGCACTTCACGAGACTTTTCAACTTTCTTTCCATCAATTTTCCATAAAACAAATGCATGATCCAAGATACTGTCTCTGAAATTTTGCTTGCTATTTTTATAGTTTAATAGTTTAATTTTATTAGTTTAATAATGTTAAATTCTACATCCCTCTGCTTTCTAATAGCGTTTCAATGGCCTGTCCGAAGACATCCTTTAAATAAAAGCTTTAGGTCACCTTTGCTTTATATGATCATTCTATTCTGCCATGCCGACCAAAAGACCCCATCATAAATCAACCGTGACACACAGAATATGCATGAGCGTGGGGTTTCATGAGCACATATGTGCACCATACAGTACAATCTGCTTGTTTATGTTGGTATGTAAATGTTATGTGTGTGTGTGTGTGTGATTTCCAAGCTTTGCCTTTGGCGCTTCTGTGTGCATTTCACACTTTTCTGCAAGATCTCTCCCACTCTTGTAAGTTATTCTGCTGGAAATCCTCTGTGATCTGACCTGTCTGCTCTGAGAGAGAGAAATTCAGCTATGTGTTTGCAGAAGAGACAGCCGTCGACTGCACAATGAAGCACAATCAGGTCAAGAGAAAGGTGTGTGTGTGAGAGAGAGATAGCTGAATGAGCTCTTCCTACACACACACACATAGTGTCCACCTGCTGGGACCTGCATCCACAATGGACATAAATGCAAGCAGATCTGCACAGCTGGAATAAAAACAGCTGAAGTGGCCATTGGTGTGTGTGTGTGTGTGTGTGTGTGTGTGTGTGTGTGTGTGTGTGTGTGTGTGTGTGTGTGTGTGTGTGTGTGTGTGAGTGTGTGTGTGTGTGTGTGTGTGTGTGTGTGTGTGTGTTCAAGGCAGAGGCCTTTTAAACCAACCAAGCAATATGAAGAATAAATATTCAACTAAATAATTACTAAACAGTGCCAGAATAAAAAATTATTTGTTAAATTATATTTAGTAATCTTAATAAATTATCAGATTATAATTAGACATTATACTGATAATAAATGTTATATAATAAATTAATTATTTATACATTTATTACATTTACATTACATTTATAAATGGTAAAAATGTGAATAACCTTTTACATATACATATACAGTTGAAGTCAGAATTATTAGCCCCCCTGTTTATTTTTTCCACAATTTCTGTTTAACGGAGAGAAGATGTTTTCACCACATTTCTAACCATAATAGTTTTAATTACCCATCTCTAATAACTGATTTATTTAATCTTTGCCATGATGATAGTAAATAATATTTGACTAGATATTTTTCAAGACACTTCTATACAGCTTAAAGTGACATTTAAAGGCTTAACTAGGTTAATTAGGTTAACTAGGCAAGTTAGGGTAATTAGGCAAGTTATTGTATAGCTATGATATGTTTTGTAGATTATCAAGAAAAAAAATAGCTTAAAGGGGCTAATAATTTTGTCCTAATAATGGTGTTAGAAAATTAAAAACTGCTTTTATTCTAGCCAAAATAAAACAATTAAGACTTAAGACTTTCTTCAGAAGAAAAAATATTATCAGACATACTGAGAACATTTCCTTGCTCTATTAAACATAATTTGTGAAATATTTAATTAAGAACAAACAATTAAAAGGGGGGTGAATAATTATGACTTGAATAGTTCCTTAGTGTCCCACCAGTGACGATATACAGCCATATTGCACTGATACGAGTGTAATGTTGCATTTATACAACAGTTCAAAGGCATAATCATTAATATTAAAAGGAAAATCGAACACAGAGAGTTTCAAAAAACTTTTTGTAAGAGGAACTACTTTATTCCGCCAATTATTCACATCTGCAGCTGACGTCAGAAACCATTGCTCCTTCACCAACATCACCTTAGAGCTAGTACTTAAAATATTCTCTAGCTTAATATCTAAAGTGATAACAAAACAGGTGATTTTGCTTAAATTTTTAAATTATAAGGCTGGACGGCATGAAATGGCATCAGTCTAGAGACATTTTCCAGTATTTCTCTGTTGCAATCGGGAGATCACAATAATTAACCCCGAGAAAGCCAAAGCAAAGCAAACACTACCAGATTACTATGGTATAAATACAGCACTACAACATACAAAAGAAAGAGATCGAATTAGAATGTCATTTACAGTACCTGTCCTGTAATGAGTTGTTCAGCTGTAGTTTGACATATGAAGTAAAGGCTGGGTTTTTCTCCCTTTAAAGATTTATTATGCTGTCTCTGTTGCCATCTTGTGGCGGTCAGTCGTCAATTTGACGTGCTGAATTTCTGAAATTATCAATATGTAAAATAGGCACTGTCCTTATTAATAAACTGCATAGTTGCAATCTAAACAACTACATTCTCACCTAAAAAAAAAACCTCAAAAGTACTTTGTTTTCCAACAGCTGCAATGCTTCTCAAACTGTGGTGAGTTTATGTATCTGCTGTCACTCTATGTGGGCGGAGTAATACACAGGGGTTGATGAGTGCTGTTATAGTGGAATATCTCACCGTTATCAGCCAATCAGATTCGAGAACGAGACAGAACTATTTTATAAATTCATATATATATACACCATTTGTTATTTGATTATATTTTTATATTTTTATTTTAGGTGTTTTTTATATGTATATGTTAACTATATTTTTACAGAAACATTTGATTTCATTGTTACAACATATATTTATTTTTTTGTTTGTTTTTTAATTACAAATATTTATAAATTTAGTTTTTTTATAAAGTAATTTCTTTGCATATTTTTTATAATTCTGCATCTTTTTTTATTTGTTGTTCATTCACAAATATATATATTTGTGTGTATATATACACACACACACACACACACACACACACAAATATATATATATATATATATATATATATATATTTGTATATATATATATATGTGTGTGTGTGTGTGTGTGTGTGTGTGTGTGTGTGTGTGTGTGTGTGTGTGTGTGTGTGTGTGTGTGTATATAAATGTGTATGTGTGTGTGTTTCAATAAAAAAAAATTATCTATCATACATATAATATATGCATATTTTATTTTTATATTAATTAGTCAGATAAATACATGAATTGAATAATTTTCTTACTGTCTCATTTGGAAGAAAATGTGCATATTGCTTGCACATGCAAACCAAGCCACAGTGATGCAGGAAGTTTCTGAGATGGTGCTATGTGGTTGCTAGGGGTGATCTGGGTGGTTGCTAGGTGGTTTCCCGTAGTGTGTCTGTTTAGTGCATTAGTGTGAATGTAGCTGAATTAATGATGGTTTGTAGAGGCTGATAGTTATCTTGACTGATGGCGTCTGTGATTGATTAGTCACATCTTGGCAGCAAGTTTGACTGATCTGCTTACAGTTCAGCTTTATCTGTGTAGCTTTAGCATCTTCATTCATTCATTTTCCTTCAGCTTAGTCCCTTTATTAATCTGGGGTCACCACAGCGTAATGAGCCGACAATTTATCCAGCATATGTTTTAAACAGCGGATGCCCTTCCAGCTGCAACCCAGTACTGGGAAACACCCATACACACTCATTCACACACATAGACTGTGGACAATTTAGTTCATTCAATTCATAGCGCAAGGCTGGGCGATATTGCAAATGAAAATGATCACGATATCATGTTTCAGATCAATCGGTATTGATAATTATTGAATATTTTTTTAACAATACATCTAGGGATATTAGGATTTTTTAAACCACTTTATTTTAATTTACCAATATTACAAATTAGTTTTAATAATCAAAAACAAAAATATTTAAACCAAATATCTTATCTCTTTATAATAAAATAAACATAAGTGTTAAAGAGACACTTGTTAAATTAAATGTTACAGAGTGTGTGCAATGGTAAAAGTAGATCAACAGATCTGTAAGTTGTTAATAATAACGATATAGTAATCCTTAAACTCTGTAAACAAAACAAATTATGATCATCAGATCTGAGCTTTCAAGCAAAAGGAACCAGCTATTATTATTCAAATACAAACTGCAGCTTTACAAATTGTGAAGTGGAATGACTACATTACCCCCATGTTAAAAACTTCCATGATGAGAAGCTAACGGTACATTGCAACTTATGCCTAGTTCAGACTGCGTGATTTTAGCCCCGATTTTGGCTCGCCAACAAGTTTTGAGAAATCGCCGACAAATGCCTGAAATCACAGGCAAATCGCTGCTCGTGCACGTGAGTGACATTCACACAGTATGAAGATCAAAGACGCGATCTGAGAGAATCGCCGATGAGTCGCCGATGCCTGTGAGATATTTGGCGTGCTAAATATCTGGAGCTGTCGGCGATGCAAATCATGCCGTGCGAATTGAGTTTTGACTGAAAATAACATCAGCGATCGCCTACAGCCAATGAGAGAGCGGCATTCACTTGTGTGTGCGTGTGTGTATACCTGCAGCAGGCCAGCGGGAGGCTGGGGGAGAAGTTAAAAGCGCTCTTTTCAGGTTTATTTGGACCCACGAAATGGAGGCAATAGTGGAGGTTTGACAGGACTCAGGAGCAACCGTGTCTGTTTGACGTTTCATACAGAAAGAATTTAGTTTATTATCAACGTTGAGGAGAAATGGCTAATTCCCTTTAAACCCAGGGGAGCAAATATGGACATTTTCTACCCCATTAAAGGCTTCTTTCTCATTATGTAGTTAATATCAAAAGATATACTACGTGTTTTTGGCTGTGAGACGTAGTTTAAATGAAGTTGTCGGCGATTCTTCCTATAGTAAAGTCATGCAATGTGAAAACCCCTGTCGCCGATCCATCTTTCAGTGTAAACAAAGCAGCGACGAAACGCCAGCCCAGATAGTCAAACAGTGTGAAAACATCTGTGACACGACTACTTTGAAAATCATGCAGTCTGAACTCAGCATTACTCTAACCCCAACCCCAACAGTCTACTTCAGTGCTGCTCAACCCTGCTCCTGGAGATCTACCTTCCTGTAAAGTTCAGCTCCAACCCTGATTAAACACACCTGAACCAATTAATTAGGCTTGAACAGCACTTGATAATTACAGGCAGGTGTGTTTGATATGGATTGCAACTGAAATCTGCAAGAAGGTAGATCTTGATTTGGGTTCCAGCACATGTTGGAATTTTAGGGAATGAAGAAGTAGATGAACGTGCAAAGGAGGCCACAAAAAAAATCAGACATTGACATGTTTTTAAGACCTAGTAAAATGAAATGAAGACAGTTATTAGACAATATGTGAGGGAGAGATGGCAAAAGACATGGGAAGAAGAAAGAACAGGAAGATGGTATTACGTGATTCAGAGGATGGTGGGTAAAAACAGAACAGCAGGGAGAAATAGATGTGAGCAAACCGTTATATCAAGGTTAAGGTTTGGACATACTGCTCTGAATAGTGGACTGTTTACAATAGGAAAACATCCAAGTGAATATTGTAATAATTGTGATGAAGAAGAAAGTATTGAACATATCATAAAGAAATGCCTATTATATAAAAGGGAAAGGAATATGATGATCGACACCCTGCTGAAAAATCCAGCTTAAACCAGCCTAGGCTGGTTGGCTGATTTTAGCTGGTTGACTAGGCTGGTTTTAGAGGGGTTTTGGCCATTTCCAGGCTGGTTTCCAGCCATTTCCAGCCAGGTCTTGACCTTGACCAGCCTGGTTTAAGCTGGACATAGCTGGTTTTGGCTGGGCTCCCAGCCTGGCTAAGCTGGTCAAGCTGGTTTTAGCTGGTCATCTCCCAGCCTGACCAGCTAAGACCAGGCTGGAAATGTCTGGAAACGAGCCTGGAAATGGCCAAAACCCCTCTAAAACCAGCCTGGTCGACCAGCTAAAACCAGCCAAACAGCCTAGGCTGGTTTAAGCTGTTTTCTTTAGCAGGGCATTGAGGAAAATAAGGTAAATATAGATATTAATAGTATGTTAAGTAGTAGAGTAGGACATGGTAAACTGAAAGTTTTATTAATGTTTCTGAGAGAAACTGGGTTGTATTGACCTTATTCTAAAATGCGGAAGTGCGCCCTTTTTTCGCGATTGTCTTAGAACTTCCGATTCAGTCGCCTATGGGAGAAATGACTAGGAATAATAAACGGCAGAAAATGGTCAAACTACTTGCTCTACAAACAAATGTTTGCATGACTATACAGACCAAGTAGAATAATATAACAAGAAAATATCAAATTGCAACATCAAGCAGCGTAACGAGCAGTTTTTAACGTCAAAAAATGAATGGAAGTGAATGAGACCGGAAGTCGCGAGACAAAAAGATTCAAATGGCTGCGCCCACTCGTCTGCGGAGAATAAGGTGAATAATAGAATATAAATTAATAAGTATAAGAGGGTAAAAATTTCACTTCTGATCCACACTCCTAACCAGTAGATGGCGGAAATGCATCAAAGTTGTATGCCAACCGCTAATAAAAAACCACGAAGAAGAAGAAGGTAGATCTCCATAGATATATACACTAGATATTGCATAGGGACCCTAAGCATGCGTCAATAGCGCCGCCACATTGGTACAGTGCTCCCAGGACAAATGTCATTCAACCGCACTAGTCAAGACAGTGTTATTACGTGAAGATGCGGGACTTTAGCGCTGTCTACTAGTGTAGTAATGAGCAAACAAAGAAAACAAAGCACAAAGGCAGAACATTTCATAGGTAATATTAAGTTTTTTCTGTTTTTGTATGTTCTGAACTTTTGTGCTAATCAGGTAACGTTATTGAGGATAACAGTCACTTACTGCATTCACCATAAGACAAAGAAGCTCCAACTCGCACTAAACACTCGGCTTATGCTAGTTTTGTTGAATAAAATCAGCAAACAATGCAAAAGAAATATGGCAACGAGATGCTGCGCTGCCAGAAACTTGTATTATTGTCGGCTAACGTTAGTAAAAGAGTCGTTCGGGGGATTCATTCACAAATGAATCGCTCTCTCCGTCAGTATGAGAAGTGAAAGCAGAAGAGGAGCTGTGTTTCAGGACATGATTAGATCAAATTTAACAGGGAGGGTGAATAGTACATTTCTGTAAACACAAACACAAGCTTTTTGTCAGGAATGCCCGTGCGGTCACTGATCCATAAATGTAGAAAAGTGATGGAAAATTATAATTTTCGTAATTAGAAACTAAAAATTACATACTAACATCCAGAAAAAGTCCCGATCATAGATATATGTGTATATGTGTATATCTCTGGCTTTGGATGGCCACAGTCCTCCACTGTACCTTTGTCCTGCATTAATTTCAAAGGAGCGCTACCCTGTAGCAAGATGGCGGCACTATTGACGCATTCCGTCCAATAGACAACAATAGGCCAGGCGACATCTAGTGTATATATCTATGGTAGATCTCCAGGGCTGCGTCAGAAATCGCCTACTACTCAGTAGGTACTGCATTTGAATTTAAACGTACTACTCGGCCGTTAAAAAGTAAGCTATATACAGTATAAATGTGAAAAGTATGAATGGAATTCGGACGTACTACATCCGCCATTTTGTCATGGTCACGTGACCTACCTGCGTCAGTTGCGTCGCCTCACTTCCTTTCATGAATTCTCTCACGGGGCATTATGGGATAGCGCAGCGTGCATGGGATGCGCACTTCAGAATCTCGCCGGAAGTAGTAGGTCATCCGGGCTCTTCTCGCCTACTGATTTTCGAATTCTATGAATACAGACATACTACTCGGCTCACATACTGATTTTAGCGTACTATATAGTATGGAAGTATGCGGTTTTGGACGCACCCCAGGAGTAGGGTTGAGCACCCCTGGGGGCTATTTCATAAAAGTGTTTAAGAAAAGCGGGGATTAAAGTCAAAAGCCTGACTTCAATAAGCCGGACTAAATGTTCACGCTTAAATTGGTTCCATAACAGCAAGTTGAAGATCATTTAATCTAACAAGTCTGAGTTTAGTTTAAATAATCTAGAAAACTGCTACGACTACGCCGAAAAGAAAATGAATGAATGAATGAATGAAATCATAAAAAAATACAATAATTATATAACACCACCCTAACACATTTGTACAATTACTCATATCTTAAATGCAATCTCTTATTAAAATAAATATATACAAACAGTTGCTTCATCGTCAGCTATTGCCTCTGTTTAAACCACAGTGTGAATTTCCCATTCAACCACCCACACTTTCTTACACACACACACACACACACACACACAGACACAGACACACACACACACACACACACACACACACACACACACACACACACACACACACACACACACACACACACACACACACACACACACACACAGAGATTCATCCTTATTAAATCTGTAGACCAGCACTAATCATCTTGACCTGCTTCTGGCTAAATCTCTCCTTCTCTTTCACTCCTCCTTCTTTTTTTTCTCCCTGAAAGGAAGCAATGTGTGCTAAACTGATGTTCACTTGAGTCACTGGTGCGAGCACAAAACCACTACATCAGTGCAGCTGGAGATAAAGAAAAGCACAGCCGCTAGATCTGGACGCCGAACTAGAAACCTTGCTGCTCTTTTTCTAGCAGAATTGTTCGAGTGATTCAATCTGCTGCTGAGAGGCTGGTTAAATGTATTATATCCTCCTCATAGATTCTGTTTATGTGTGAACTGATCTGTTCTTATACAATAGTGTAATGCCTTTGAGTGGAAAACTGGTTTATACAACTCAAAGAGGGCGTCATGGTGGCTTAGTGGTTAGCATTGTTGCCTCACAGCAAGAAGGTCGCTGGTTCGAGTCCCAGCTGGCATTTCTGTGTGGAGTTTGCATGTTAACCCTGTGTGTCCCTCACAGTGTAAAACACATGCGCTATAGGTGAATTGGATGAACTTAATTGCCCTTCAAAGGTTCACACTTAGCTGATAATCAATAAAGCGTATTTGGCATGCTGTCCCGGGAGAGAGCCCTGAGCTCGTAATATCCTCGAGCCCGGGGCTCCCTCCCGTTAGAAGGGCGAGAGGGGAATTCGAGGTCAGGTAGGTCTCGAGAACTCCCCTGCTTGTCACCGTGAGAAGTGTAAACTAAGGTTGTATTGGGTGATAATTTGTTTTAGTCGATTGGCTGT
>NC_141043.1:42830000-42905000 GCF_052040795.2 Danio rerio | reverse complement strand
TTTGTGTGGCAGGAAAACATTAAACCTTTAACAGTAATACACCTTTAAAGTGTTATGTTATTGTATTTCATTCATTTGCATATGTTGATTTTAATTATAATGCATATTTATTGTTCTGATAATATATATAAATAAATATATAATGTAAATATATAAAATAAATGTATAAAATTGGCCAAAATATTGAAAAAAAATCATAATACATTTAAGTAAATGTGTTTCTATATCAACAATAATTAAAAATAATAAATAAATAGTGACAAAAAATATATAAATATAATTTAAAAATATAATTATATATAAACACAAACAATCTTCCTTTTATTCACTACATGGATCATGGAATTTGCAGATCAGGGGATATTCATTCATTAGGCTTAGTCCCTGTATTCATCAGGGGTGCCACAGCGGAATGAACCGCCAACTTATTGGCAAACACAGGGAAAACATGCAAACCACACAGAAATGCCAACTGACCTAGCCAGGATTCGAACCAGCAACCTTCTTGCCATTGAGCCACCGTGTCGCCACTAATATAACATAATCAAGCAAATATAATAATATGCACCAAAGTCAAAACAGACAGCACAGTGCAGACTATGACTGGTAGATTATCTCAAATCTCTCCATCCTGTCAGCCGTTCCCTGACGTGTGTGTGTGATCCCTGTTCTAGTCTGCCAGAGTGATTAACACACTCAGGTCTGGAAGTGTCTTAACCTGTGCTTTACCCTTCGCTCACCTCCAGACACAGACTGACCTGAATGCTGCTCACGTCAGTCAATAAAACACCAAGCTATCAAGTGACCAATAACACTGATTCCAATGTACACTCCTGAAAATAAAGCGGATTTATTTACAATGATGTCATAGAACCTTGAACATTCTAAAACATTCTAAAAGAAAAGATTCCATGGATGTTAAAGGGTTAGGTCACACAAAACAGAAGGTTTACTATTTACATGAGTGGTTCCAAAAGAGTTTCTTTTTTTCTGATTAACACAAAAGAAGATATTTTGAAGAATGTTGGAAATTGGTGGATATTGATTTCCATAGTAAAAAATTAAATACTACGGAAGTCAATAGTTACAGGTTTCCAACACTCTTCAAAATATCTTCTTTTTGTGTTCAACAGAAGATGGAAACTCAAACAGGTTTTGAACAAGTGTGAGTAAATGATGACAGAATTTTCATTTTTGTCACAATGTTGATTGATAATATTTTATGTTACAATTAAAATTATTTACAATTATTAAAATTTTTTAGCAATTTATTTGTTACAATTATTATTAAGAATTTATTTCTTAAAATCTAATCTTCTAATATGTAAATGATGCACTATTTCATTAAATACGCACTGATTTCCATACATTTGTACCACAAAAAAATATCAGAATACTAGATGAAGTCAGGTTCAGATTGATATATTTTTACATATTATATTGATATTACAGATTCTTTTCATTTATTTTCCTTCGGTTTGGTCGCTTTATTCATCAGAGGTCACCACAGTGGAATGAACCGCCAACTAGTCCAGCATATGTTTTACACAGCGGATGCCCTTCCAGCCGCAACCCAGTACTGAGAAACATCCATACACACCCATACTCACACATACACTATGGCCAATTTAGTTTATTCAATTTACCTTACATGTCTTTGGATTATGGGGGAAACCGGAGCACCCGGCGGAAACCGACACCAACACGAGAACATGCAAACTCCACACCGAAATCCCAAATGACACAGCCAGGGCTCGAACCAGCGACCTTGTAACCACTTAAGCCACCATGTTGCCTTTTCTATTATTATTATTAATATTATTATTATTACTACTACAACATATAATTTTAAAGTACTCCAAACACAAAAGTACTGCAAACACACTGAGTATCAGTGGCAATAGCCTAGTGGTACCGTGCGCCGACACATATTACCAATGTGCTCACGATGACCTGAGTTCGACTCCCGGTTCGAGGTCCTTTGTCGAACCTTCCACTCTCTCCGCTCCCAATGCTTTCCTGTCTGAAATCTCTACTCTCCTATCATAGTAAAGGTGAAAGCCCCCTAAAGAGTATGCATAATCAGTCAAAAATGTGTATGAACAATTCCCTTTTTGAAAACCTTCGCAATATAAATATGACTAAAACGTGAAGTTAGTTTTCACTTAAAATCTAAAAGCTGGCTCCTAAGCAGAATAGCGCGCTAATTGATTTAACAGTATGTTTTAATGGTTATTTGTGAATGTATTTGAGTTTATTTTGCTATATTTATTTTATAATGTGTTTTCGGGAGTAGCTTAAACTGTACTTTACATCAAGGACCACAATGAAAATGTGTTTTTAAAACGCTATCGTGTATTCCCTTGACGAATTAAATGTATTCCCTCCTTTCTTTTTATTTGACAGAAAAGAAGTGAAGAAAGAAAGATTGCTGTATGTGCACTGAAAAAAGTGTTGCATGCAGAACTGTTGCAAACAACTTATTTGTGTTTAAATTTAACAAATTAAGTTTAATAATGTTCAACTTAATTTGTTTGTTTAAATTCAACACAAATAAATAGTTTACAACCACTTAACGTAAAAAAATTGAGTAAATTTAACAATTTTTTTCAGTGTGTTGCTGAAGTGGAAATTTATAACTTAAAATTTAGAAATAAATAGAAGCCTTTTTAAAAATGCAGCTTTATTGAAATCACTGCACAAGCTGATGAAGTGCGACGGGAAAGAAGGACCCTTTTAAAAGTATATTTAAGATGTTTTCCTTACATTAGACTAAAAAGAGCCTAAAATCTCAACACTGACAGGTGCACTAGGACTCTTTTTGCCTGTATAATGTATCACATTAAAGGTATAGTTCTCCCGAAAATGATAATGTACTCATCCTCAAGTGATTTTTCTTTCCTTCTTTTTCTTTTTTCATATTGAACGCAAAATAAGACATTTTAAAGAATGTTGGAAACCGGTAGCCATTGACCTCCATTGTAGGAACACCATGGAAGCCAATGGCTGCCTGTTTGCAACATCCTTCAAACTATCTTATTTTGTGTTCAACAAGAAAAAAAAACCCAAACAGGAACAAAGGAAGGAAGAGTAAGTGATATTACTCAGTTTTGCTACCCCTTTAAAGGACTTGAATAATAAAGCTTTATTTAATGAAGGCCCCAATTACTGGTTTGTAGGTCTGTCTTTAGGGACACAGCCTTGACGACGCATGATTCTGCTTAGTGATCACTGTACAGTCAGCAGAGACGGTGTACAGCTGCTCATGTCTGCTGAACTCAGAGTCTAGTCAGCTTTCTGTGACATCACAGGACGGTTCAGCGGCATCTGTGGTGACTGTCTGAGACACATTAAGGTGATCAGATGGGATCAGAGGTTTAAGCCGACTCATTTAACCTTTATTTACGATTAACTGTAAGTATATTTAAGAGATTGCAGACATTTTGAACAACTGTTTTCATTAGCACCCTTGTATATTTTCCCTCAATTTCTGTTTAACAGAGAGATGTTTTCAGCACATTTCTAACACATAATAGTTTTAATAACTCATTTCCAATAACTGATTTATTTAATCTTTGTCATGATGACAGTACATAATGTTTGACTAGATATTTTCAAGACACTTTCTATTCAGCTTAACGTGACATTCAAAGGCTTAACTAGGTTAATTAAGCAAGTCATTACGATGGTTTGTTTCAGTAGACAATCAAAACAAATACTGCTTAAGGGGGCTAATAATTTTGACCTTAAATGTTTTTAAATAAATTAAAAACTGCTTTTATTGTATTTGAACTTGAGACTTTCTCCAGAAGAAAAAACATTATCAGACATACTGTGAAAATTTCCTTGCTCTGTTAAACATCGTTTGGGAAATATTTGAAAAAGAAAATTCAAAGGAGGGCGAATCAATTCAATTGTATGTATATACAGTGCACAGCATATATGAGTACTGAATGGTCATGGTTTCTGTTTTTGTATATTTCAGTTCTGTGTTTTCATATCACTTACTTTTCACCTTAGTTTACCCTTATTTTGTTCATCTTTAAGTTAATCGTCTCCACCCCCTTGTCAGCTTGTTTAGTTAATGGGGTATATGCTGAAGCATGCTAATAGGACTTTTAATTTGTCAGTAACCTGGGTTAAGTGCTTCCGGTGAACTGTTTGCCATTGCAAAATCGGCGCGTTTAAGGTCTGTTTTCTTGAAAAATCTGCGATTTCCATGGCCTGAGTGATATCCGATATAAAGTGGGTCTCAGATTGTACAAGAAGCACTGCATTAAATTACATTTCCCCCCCGCCATGTCTTTATAATATGAGCATCTATTTTACTCCAGTATATTTATTGGAGCTTCTGCGCTAACCTGCCGATTCTGACAAGCGCATGCGAGCAAACGGCTTTTCGTCTCGTTTTACGCTTAAGCAACTAAATGAATGCCAGATTCTATTTAACGGATTGTATTTTAACTACATTACTACATCAATGCTGTAAAAGGTATTGTTTAAAATGGAAAAAAAAAAAACTAACAATAACAGGTAACCAGAAGTTTATCAGCATGGGAACAGCACTAGCTCAGCATATACCCTATTGTTTCCATGTGTATTTATTCCCTGTTCTGTAAGCACTTTATTGTCATAAGTTTTTTTATGCCACTCCCATGATGTCTGCAAGTTTTAATTGTTGTTTAAGTTTGTATAAATAAATAAATAAATAAATTAATTAATTAAATAAATACATTTCTCAGTGAATAAAGATGATATATTTTGATGCATTTAAACAAACCCAGTTAATAAACAGTTATATTTATTAAAATAAGAGTTTGGTCACCGAAATAGAAAGAGAATACATTTTAATTCAAATGAGTTAAAAAAATACAAACTACAAAAGTCTGTTTTTCTTGACTTGTCCTGTTTTTTTACATTTTATTTCATATTAATTAGGATGTACTCATTTTTGGACTGATCTTAAGTTATTTTGTTCATTTAGTTCCAGTTTTGGCTTTGGCACTGACTAATCTAACGTATATGCGTCACGATGACCAGCGATCCAGACCTGTAGATCGCTGGGCATCATTCACTTTTACCCGGACTACAATCCATCACCAATTTGGACTACAAATCCAGTTATGCACCTCACACGCACCTGTTCTTGTTTTCTGTTGATTACACACAGACACACACACACAGCACGCACACACACATACACACACACACATTACTGGGCTGAGTCTTGATCACTGTATTGTAGCATTACGAATAGTTCTCCTATCTAGTCATTCCGCCATATCTAGTGATTCTCTGTAACATCCACTCACCTGCTTTTTTACTACGATAATGAATTACCTGTATGCTACAGTTTTACTATTCTCTGTTAATAAAACCTACTCCGTTGTCAGCGCCATTAAGTTACAATATGCACAAATGTATTATTGTAAAGCATCTAATAGAAAATATGAATTTATAAGAGAGATCTGTGCAGGGTGTACTTATTTATGGTTTCCATATTTAATTTAAGTAATTTTTCTCTTCATCATAAATCTCCATGTTATAATATTAAAAATTAAAAAATTAAAGTTAAAAATAACAAGAAATTGATTAATAAAACACGTCAAAATGCAATTAATAATATACTGAAATAATAAAAGTACAAGATAAGCAAAATGTATTATTAATCGTTATATTACAGCGGTTAGCAGTGTTAGCAGAATAATTGGTGGTTCATTCCATGGTGGTGACCCCTGATAAATCCGGGACTAAGCTGAAGGAAAGTAAATGAGTGTTATAGTACTATTTTACATAATTTAAACAATCTAAATATAGGAAAATTAACAATAATAAAAACGGCAACAAAAAAAAAGACTTAAAATATAGTACATCTGATTTATTTTGAAATATTTTGATTTATTTACAAGTAAATTAACACTAGAAATCATAAAAAGAAAACAAATTACTAGGAGTTATTTAAAAAAATAACATTAAATAACTAAAAAAAAAAAAAAAAATATATATATATATATATATATATATATATATATATATATATATATATATATATATATATATATATTCTAAATCATTAAAAATAATTGCTTGAATAATATTTGCAGCAATAATATATACAAAAATTGCTCCAAATTACCTCCAAGTGATCAAAACATTAAGACACCGTTAAACCTGAATGCTCCTGAGATTTTTCTGAATGAACTGTTAATCTCCCAAATGCCAATCCTTGAATTACGAAGCTTAAAAAGGCCTGAAGTGCCAGCGTCACCCGGTGAAGTTGGGAAACACTGGGGTTATATATGGAGGAAGCGTTTATAGGGTCAATCCTGTAACACCAACTGTGCAAGGAGTCTTAAATTTCTGGAAAAGTCTCCGACACACTTTAAACTCTAATTTTAATGTATTTTTTTAGTTCTGGGTAAAGATTAATCACAATTAATTACATCCAAAATAAAAGTTTGTATTGTGTGTGTGCATTATATACATGTAAAACACACATAAATTAAAAACAAAACTATAGTTATTTTGCATAGATATTTCATGCATTCATATTGTGTTCGGCTTAGTCCCTTTATAAATCAGGGGTCACCACAGCGGAATGAACCGCCAACTTATCCAGCATATGTTTTATGCAGCTAATACCCTTCCAGCCGCAACCCAACAATGGGAAACACCAATACACTCTTACCTTTACACACATACACTACGGCCAATTTAGTTTATTCAACTCACTTATAGTGCATGTTTTTGGACACGAGCATGGGGAGAACATGCAAACTCCACACAGAAATGCCCACTGACCCAGTCGGGACTCAAACCAGTGACTTTCTTGCTGTAAAGCGATTGTGCTAACCACTGCGCCACCGTGCTCCATAGATATGGACATTTATAAATAATTTAAATCCAATATATTCATATTTATTATGTATGATCTTTACAAAGAGATTTTAAAGCATTGCATGGTGTCGCACCAAACGAGAAGAGCCACTGCATCATGACGAATCTTTTAAATTTCTAAACATTATCGATGTTTCCATGCAAGTTTGCAAGTTAAACTTATTAAAATATTTGTAATTTAATCACCTTTTCCATCCAATGAGTCAACGAAAAATAAAATTGTTCCTTACTGATAAACTGAAGGTAAATATCAAAAGTAATTTGCTTCAGTAGGAGAAGTCACTGTGAACCTTTTTTATGTGTAATAAATTCTTTGTTCCTCTGAAGATGAAATGCAATGTGATGGCTTTTGGAGGTGTGAGACACTCTTTGAAAGCACAGATGCACAAAACAGTTCTGTAGCTAATAATAATATAATAATACTGAACCACTTTGATGACAGACTTTGGCTGAGGGATTTAAGAATGACCAAAACAATACTTCAGATGTTTTACAATGTGGTCAGTCTGCTGGTTTGTCTATTAATCCCATCCTGGCTCTAAATAGGAGATTTCCCAATTCTTAGATTTGTGCATGTATGTGTGTATATAATAAATAAACACGGCACACATATATGATATTTAAAAACAGACATTAATTCTGGATGCGATTGATCATGTTTTTTTTTTAAGTTTCAATTATAATAATATAATAATAATTTTCAGCTGCATTTAGGAAATAATTTAAGTACTTTGCTCAAATACTTTTGCACAATTCTGTTGGAATATATTCATTTCCAAAAGCTACACTATAATAATCACAAGTTTAATTCTTTCAGTCCACGCTTACACTTTATTTTAAGAAGCCCTTGCTCCAGTGTAACCCTTTATTTAGCTAATAAGAAGCATTAAATTAAGCATAATTTAAGCATTAAACTAAGCATAATTAATTGTAATTACCATAGCACGTACAGGAAAAATGTGTAACACCTGAAAATAAAGCATTATCCAAACCCAGTCCACTTAAAGAGACAGTTCACCCAAAACTGACAATTCTGTCACCATTTACTTGTTATATATACATCTATAGTATTTGTTTTCCCCACTATGGAAGTCAATGGTTACAGGTTTCCAACATTCTCCAAAATATTTTCTTTTGTGTTCAACAGAAACTTAAACAGGTTTGGAACAAATAAAAAGTGAGTAAATGCTGGCAGAATCTTCATTTATGGGTGAACTATCTCTTTAAGAAAAGCTCTAACAGCAAATAAGCATCAGAAGTAAATGAGTACTCACGATCCAAGAACATCCATGAAGTCAAACACATCCTGGATGTTATCCGTGCTCTTTTTCCATTCATATTCGCCCTCCTTTCGGCCCATTTCTGCGTGAGCTTCAACAGGGATTTCTGGAGATGAATAAACAAAACAGAAAACATAACAATTACATTTAAAATAAAGAACAAAGCCTTATGCAAGAAGACAAGTGAAAATACCTTTGCTTGCAGCTAAAATAACCCTTAATATTCCAGGAGCTATGTGTTCGGATTTCTAGTCTGAATCCAAATCAAATTCCGAGTCAATAGGAAACATTAAAAATGGTTTGCATTGTTTAATCCTCCATTGATAAAGCAGAATGTCTTTGATAAAGTGTCATGTTTGAGAGTCAGTCGACGGCTTTACTCTTGACTGAGCTTCACTTGAGCGGGCTCTGGCCTGTTTAAACATCACGCCGCTTCTCATTGGCTGTCCTACATGGATTAAAGAAGGCTGTCAGAAAAGGCTAATCAGGTTTTGGCTGGTCAATGCACAGACAGGAACTGCGTCGATGCTTAATGGAGTTTGGCTGACTCTTGAGGTTATTTTGTGACTTTTTGAAACATTCAATTAATTGGCAATTAATTATCTGGTTGTAATTTATCAGCACTGATAGGCTATTTAATTTAATTTTGGCCACATATGGATAAACCCAATTGTTGGGTTACAAATATAATTGAAAATCTAAGCTATTATTTGGGCTTGCATAGACATGACACCAATTTAAGTTTAAACAACCATGCTTTATCTTTTTTAGCACTCTTGAGGAGTATGATAGCATGTCTTTGTGCCCCTGGAAGTATTGCTTCATATATGGAATTTAGAATGTAACAGTTTAGAAAGTAACTAAATGATGAAAGTACAGAATTTAGAATGTACCAAAATTTGGAAGGTAACAGAATTCACAATGTAACAGAATTTGGAATGTAACAGAATTTACAATGTAACAGAATTACGAAAATGTCGAATTCAGAAAGTAACAGAATTTAGAAAGTACAGAAATTAGAATGTAAAAGAATTCAGAAAGTGCAGAATTTAGAAATGTAATAATTTAGAATGTTCATCATTTAGGGGCAGATCACAACAAACTAGAGCTGCACAATTAATCGTAAAAAGATTGCGATCTTGTGAAAATGAAACTGAGAGAGCACACAGTGTTGCGTGATGTAGCTGACTGATTCCAGCCAAAAAGTATCCAAAACCCGCCTAAATGCAATGACCAGGACAAATCTAAAGTCTGTTCAAAGTCCACCATTCCAAGTCTATAAAAAAATTAGTATTTTAACCAACAGTACAGCTACACAAAGCCTATTGCTGTTTTACCACATGTTTGAGAATAACCATAATAATAGCTCACTCATATTAACCTTTATTTTATATCTAAGGTATCGTGAGAAAATCGTGATCTTTATTTTAGGCAAAAAAACCTGCGATTCTCATTTTAGCCAGAATCGTGTAGCTCTACACCAAACGCACTTTTTGCATTGATAGGCGTCTTATTGAAATGTTTTACCAACGGCCGCTATTGTTTTGTGCGCTGCTTATGCGCCCTGCTCGCCTCTCGTTTTTGCCATTGCGCGATGTGCTGCTGCAGTTGAATAAAGTCTCTGAGTGGAAAAGGCGAGTTATGTTAGTCACGTCTGTTTAATTCGCCAAACAAATGAAAGCAGTGGTGGGTTTCCTTTGAGGTGGCTGCAGTGTTTTTTTGAAGACGGAGAAGAGATTTGTTATTGGTGTTGACTCACAAATCTGAAATATAACAATATCATTAAATATTAAAATTATATTAATATCAACAGCAACACTCGCGCACAATACGCAGCTGATTCAGTCGTTGAATAGTGGCATAAAAAGCACATTGCGCTTCTTTTTTTCTTTCTAAAAAAAGGCAGTGAGATGCACCTTGCATTTTTGGAACGTAAAAGCACGTTCAATGTGATCAGCTGCTTAGAGTGTAACAGACTTTAGAAGACAACAGAACTTAGAATGCAACAGAATTTAGAATGTAACAGAATTTAGAAAGTGCAGAATTACACAAGTACAGAGTTAAAAATATAACAGAATTATGAAACTGCAACTGAATTTAGCAAGTACAGAATTTAGCAAGTACAGAATTAAAAAGTACAGAATTCTGAATGTAGAGTATGAAGGTTACAGAGACAGAATTACGAAAGTGCTGATTTTAAAAAAAGAACCAAAATTTAGAAAATACACAATTGCAAAGCAAGGATTTTTGAATGTAACAGAATTTAGAAATTACATAATTCAGATTCAGATTCAGATTCAATTTATTTGTCACTACACTTTCGTATAGCGAGATTGGACCCCCCAGACCATTTAGAATTTAGAATGTAAAAGAATTTAAAACATACAAAATTTACAATGCAACAGAATTTAGAAAGTAGCAGAATTTGGAAAGTATATAGAATGTAATAAGTATTAAAAAAGTGCAGAACTCGTAATGTAACAGAATTTAGAAAGTGAACTTTGTGTTCATTTTAAAAATATACATTTATTTACACAAATGTTAGGTTTGGATTTGACCCAGCGTTGGTTTAGTCCAACCCATCATTTTTAAAAGTTTAAAAGTAAAATGGTGGAAGTGTAGAGATGGTTAAATGCATCCAATCAGAAATGCAAAACTTCAATCATTCAAACCATCACGTGCCTCAACATTTCTAATATGAATATATTTGTTAAAGTAAGTTTCTTTAACTAAACACCTCCAAAAACTGAACTTGTTTGATTCAAACTAATCAACAGCACAGTCAAACAACAGAAACATCCTTTTTCTATGTGTCTATTGTGTTCATTCCAAAGAATCTTTATATAAGGCGGTCAAAAATAAATACAATCAAATCAGATTAATCTTCAACATAAAAAGACTTGGATTAACAGCAGTATTGTGGTAGGTTAAGAGCAGTGCTAAATCTTGTTCTGCTTATATAACAGGTTAAAGACTCTGATCTTCTGAGTTGACCTTAAACCAGTTCACTACCTCGGTTCAAGAGGTCACCTGAATTTATTCATTCAGTAGCCTGAAATCCTGCATTCATTTGACACACTAAAATATTACATTGATTATTACTCTGTACAGCGATGTGCTAAAAACACTACGATTATTTCAGAGACTATTAGCAGATCACTAATAGACTTCTTAATTCAGAAATTAGGTAACCCGAAGAGAAAAGGAACATCCGATTAACCGGCATGAATGGACTTAACAAACACCGGGACTTATGTGAAGCTGTGTGGTTACATGGAGTCATTATTGTCACTGTCGTCACAAAAAAGTACTCTTGCACAACTGTGATAGATAAAAAAATAAATAAATAAATACATCCAAAAATTATAAATGTTATATCAATATCTAATTTAATATTGTTTCTATAATATTTAATTTATATAATATGCGTTTGTAATATTATATATACTTTAATATTAAATCTGATATGCATGAAACAATATATAAAAAAAGTTAAACAAAGTTATAATACTTGTATATCAATATAATAAATTCATAAAAACATTACTCATTCATTTTCCTTCGGCTTAGATCCTTATTTATCTGGGGTCACCACAGTGGAATGAACTGCCAACTATTCCAGCATATGTTTCACGCAGCCCTTCCAGCTGCAACCCAGTGCTGGGAAACTTTAAAAAAATATACACAGGAATAATACTAAATAATAATATAATAATAATGCAATATATTTAAGTAAAAACTATTGATGATTAAAAACAAACTTTTAATTTGAATAAGAGTAAACAATAAAGTAAAAAAAATAAATGCATTAAAAATTACAATTACAATATTTAAATGAAGATACACATTACAAATATTGTCTGTATTATATATGTGTAAATAACATGATACACATAATTTAACAAATGATAACAATAAATTATTTTAAAAAAGCATACATTTTTTTATTAATATTTTTAAATATTTAAAATAAATTTAACTAAATATATAATATAATTATGAAAATTTATGATACAATACAATGCACTGGGCATGGAACAATAACCAATTTCCAGGTTTACCTCAGTTCGGTATGTTATATGTTATGGTGTGTGATGAGGTATATGTACATTTTTTAAAGTGTTTTTTTTTCATGTATTGTAAAGAAATCTGTGTTTTTGAAACTAATGAAGATAGCAGAAGTCAATGATTTATTTATAACCATTTAGCCTGACATGTTTACTGTTCCAAAATATTAAAAATGTTTCCTAAAATGTAATATATCGTGTTAAATGGGGGAAAAAGTTGTTGTTTTTTACTAAGACATTTAAAAAGAACTTATTTTAGAGCAGTAATCATAATACCATATGGGAATCCATGACATTTTAGACTATTTTAAGGGATATCAACAACAATGGTTCCAATGCATTTCCTATTTTACATTATTAATTTCTATAGCTTCCGAGAATCCAAAAAGAGCCACATATTGTTAAATAATGTTATGATAGCTGATTTAACACTAAGATATGACCATACCTGTCAGCCCTCCCATTTTTCCCGGGATTCTTCCATATTTTACAGTTCTATCCTGCTTTCATCCTGTAAAGGTATTTCCCAATATTTCTCCTGTTTTTTAGTCTTTCTCTGAAGAGCGTCAATAAACATTAAAGAGGCGACCCTTCCAATACGCAACCCACCGCCGAACCACCAGGGGCCGCCCCTTGCTCTTAAATGTAAGTCTGTTCTGTGCTTTTGTTTTATTTAGGCATGAAAACACTTTGAATTAAATATAAAACAGCGGGATTCCCGTTCTGTTTCATTTCAGGTGCTGTCGCCCCTCCTATGCAATCCTCAAAACAGTCATGTAGCAGTGCGTGACTGTCAGCTGAGCTCCATAGTGATAAATAGACACAGTTTCCCAAACAGATTCTGTACACGTGATTCGAAAGTCTGGGTTTTGGGTGCTTGTTTGAACAGATATATACACATAATTAATAATAATAACATCTAAAGATGTCGATCTTGGTGTTTTTTAGTTTTTTTTAAACAACAAATTTTGTTCTACATGAGCATAAAAAGTTAGTAAAGCAATCAAATGCTTTTATTATAGCGTTATTATAATGGATTTTTAAAGTGACCTCTGTTATTTAATGTAATCAAATGAAAAATCCAAAATGAGAGATCAAAATTTGTAAGTTATACAGAGAAGATAATGAGATTTAATAACTTGATTCTATTTCTTTATAATAGCTATTCATTTTAATAAGTAAACTGTTTACTAATGTATTTGCTGCTATTGCTCATTTTTTCTTTTGTAAATAATAATAATAAAAAAACATATTACTGACCGCTTAACTGTTTATATACAACGAAACAGCTCCAGATGAACATATTTAGTCTTTTTTTTTTTTTTTTTTTTTGCATTCCTTATTGTGGTGGACATATCCCTTATAAATCTATAAATCCCAAAATAAATACAGCGCTTAGTAAAAATGCACAAATAAAATGAACAATTAAGCTATTTAAAATCTTAATCGTTTAAAATAACAAAATCGACTCAAATAAAGTTTATAGAAATTCATAAACAATATTTACAGTTTCTAAAATCACTTTTTATACCAAACAGAACCACTTCCACTACAGCATAGTCTGTCGCATGTATTAAAATATGCATCTTGAGATGCATTACGTGGCAAAAACAGAATGCAAAGATGTTACAGTACACTCAAACAGTCATCCTTTGCTCTTACAAGAACCATTCAGTGCTTGCTTGCTTTGTCTTTTCACTGCAGCCTTTTTAATATACAGACTACCACTCGCTTACGAGACCAGCATAAAGATGCAACTCATTAAAATACGTGCATTCAGCGCATGACTCTCATACTGTACACCTCAGTGACCAAACACCGCGTCATTCACTTTCAATCTAATAATCATCTTTACACCAGCCTGCACCTTTAAACCGCATGCATTAATCATCCTTCACAACGTGCATTCTGATGCATCCACAAGCAGAGGAGATGCGCACACACAAACACACGCATATCATACACAGCCAGTGTTTGACCTTACCTTCAGGTCTGTAACAACTCCAGCACGATTTCTGTCTCTTGCAGAAACTATCGAGTCTCAAGCAAGGACAGCAGTGACAAAGAATGACATGCGAGGGGAGAGGAAACTGCGCAGATCTCAACGAAACAGACATTTGCAAGCGATGCACATCGGGAGTCTTTCATTTACAGCATTAAATAAAAAAAGCGTGCATTTAACCTGCAAACTCGTCATAGATGTTAGTTTTTCTGCATGCAATTAAAACTGATAAACAGTCGATACAAAAACAAACTTTAAATCACAATGCATATCTAGATGTTGCACGCATTTCACAATAATTACGCTATAATTTAAAGTGCGACCTGTTTTTCGGTTTGAATGCGGATAAAAAAAAGCGGTGTTGCTCGGGTCAGCGTCCCGTCCTTTGACTTACCTAGAGGCAAGTGCGCAAAAGATGCTCGCTCCGACTCTCCTGCCAAAAGCCCGCTGCAGTCTGGACGGATTACAGCCGTGGAGAGCAGCACAAATAGCCAACAGGTTGGAGATTACACGGTAAAGGAGGAGCAGAGGAGGACTCTCTCTGTCTCGGTCTCTCTCTCTCTCTCTCAAGGTTTTCTGTAATGACTGTCTGCATGTGACGCTAAATATAAACCGGAAAACTATACGGGAACTTTTGCTTTAGCCGACAACTATTTTAAAGGTTATGTTCAAAATTCTGTAGACTATTTGTTAAAATACTTGAAATTCTAAATTCGGAATGTGAGAAGGGTACAGAGACAGAATTAAGAAAGTGTTGAATTGCATTTTCTAAATCATTATAGGCTTTAAAATCGTTTCAATATAGATTTAGTAACAGCTAAGTTACTTTATTAAAACAACAGTTAAATGGCCGTTAAAAATTGGCGGGAAATGCAGTGAAAGTGCTATCATGACCTACGTGGAAACTACACTGAGAAGTTATTTCACCTCAAAATGAAAAATCTGTTATTAATTACTCACCTTACTTAATTACTGAACACAAATGAACATATTTTAGATTATATATAAGAACTCTCTTGCTTAGATATAGTAGCTAAGATGTACGCTGTTTTTTGTTGCACAAATAATTTCTTGGAGTTTCTAATGATTACAATTGAACCCTGAAGTCACATGAAGTATTTTCACAATGTTTTTGGTCATTTTTCTGGACTTTGGTAACGTCTGCATGTGACGCTTAATGTAAAACTGCAAAACTAAACTTGGGAACTTTCGCTTAAGCTGACAACAATTTTAAAGGTTATGTTCAAAATTCTGTAGGCTATACTTGTTCAAAAATGGTGTACTTTCTAAATTATGTTGCATTCTCTAAATCATTATTGGCTTTAAAATTGTTTCAATAATGGCTTTGTGACAGAACTTAGGCTAAGTTACTTTATTAAAACAAAGACTGATTAAAAAACCTTTCAGAAAATAAACATTGTGACCGTTAAATGACCGGTAAAAATGGCGGGAAATGCAATAAAAGCATATCATGACCTACAGTAAGTGAAAACTACACTGAGGGGTTAGTTCACCTCAAAATGAAAAATCTGTTATTAATTACTCACCTTACTTAATTACTGAACACAAATGAACATATTTTAGATTATATGTAAGAACTCTCTTGCTTAGATATAGTAGCTGTACGTTGTTTTTTGTTGCACAAATAATTTCTTGGAGTGTCCAGTGATTACAATTGAACCCTGAAGTCACATGAAGTATTTTCACAATGTTTTTGGTCATTTTTCTGGACTTTGGTAACGTCTGCATATGTGACGCTTAATGTAAAACTGCAAAACTACACATGGGAACTTTCGCTTAAGCTGACAATTTTAAAGGTTATGTTCAAAAATCTGTAGGCTATGTTCAAAATGGTGTACTTTCTAAATTATGTTGCATTCTCTAAATCATTATTGGCTTTAAAATTGTTTCAATAATGGCTTTGTGACAGAACTTAGGCTAAGTTACTTTATTAAAACAAAGACTGATTAAAAAACCTTTCAGAAAATAAACATTGTGACCGTTAAATGACCGGTAAAAATGACGGGAAATGCAATAAAAGCCTATCATGACCTACAGTAAGTGAAAACTACACTGAGGGGTTAGTTCACCTCAAAATGAAAAATATGTTATTAATTACTCGCCTTAACTACTGAACACAAATGAACATATTTTAGATTAAATGTAAGAACTCTCTTGCTTAGATTATGTTTCATTCTTTAAATCATGATTGGCTTTAAAATAGATTCAATAAGGGCTTTGTTACAGAACATAGGCTAAGCTACTTTATTAAAAACAAAGACTGATTTAAAAACCTTTCAGAAAATAGACATTGTAACCATTAAATGACCGTTAAAAATGGCGGGAATCATGGCCTAAGTGGCTACTACACTGAGGGGTTAGTAAATAATGTAGCAATGCAGAAAAAGCATTATCGTGACCTAAGCAGCAACCTTAAAATGAAAAATCTGTTATTAATTACTCACCTTGCTGCCTATAGAATGTCGTTTTCACACCATTTACAAGTAGCTCACATACTCAGTATACTGTATCAGTTCAGTATGCTCCTCATGTTACATAACTGCCCCCTGCTGGCCATGCATTTCTTGTGTTAGCCCTTGTTGTGCTTTGACGCACTTTACTGCGGAAGTGTGCGATTTTTCTTTAAATCACTCGCTCGTTTTCAGCAGCCATATCTGTATGTAATATTGCAGCATTTTTGCATTAGTATTAAAAGCAAGTTTTTTTTTGCAGAATGGTGATATGATTAAAAATGAACTTAATTGTCAGAAAATAAGTGTTTCCCCGATAAAATCAATTTCGTGTGCCATGAATTTAATATTTAACTTAACAAAATTTCCAGCAGTTATCATTAAACCACAGATGTTTACACAGCAAAACATGTGTATTTCCTTGTACACAGCATTAAATAACAGTAGCGAAAGTATAAGCCAGAGTTGATTTACTCCTCTAAGTGCCGTTAGATTGAGTTTATACGATTACTGAAGGATTACTTTAGCAAACGCACTCAGTCTTTCCTGAATCCCACCATTCATATGAAGTCACTGAAAGACATTACTAAAGGAAAATCCCAGACTGTAGGTGAGATTATTGCATGCGACCTGATGGACCGGTCAAGATAATCTCTCAGTGTGACACTTCCTCCTTTAACAGGCTTGAGCTAATCTCCTATTACTGGACATGTAACAGCATTACTCATTCATCACCATAATATAATAAAAATATTATTTACTATTTTTTTTTCTTTTGATTTTTTATTTTAAACCAACTGGTGCTCAAATGTTTAGATCCACTCACTGATTGTTGTTATTTTTTAAAACGTTTTTGTGGTTTATTAAACTATTATTTAATATACAAAAGTATGTTACACATTTATTAAATATATTATAATAATAATATATTTATGAATATATAAAAATAGCTTTTTACATATCAGTAGGATTCATTAAATAAGTATTACTATTATTATTGTTTTAAATTTAGGATAAACCTGTCAACTAAATATGAAAAAAAAATTAAGGAATTAAATGAAAAATGTAATTTATGAAAAATAATTAAAAGTAGCTTATTATATGTTTTCTAAAAGAAATTACATTTAAAATCTTAAAAATAAAAAATATGTTTTTTAGGTAGATCCTTCTTTAGACAAAATTACTATTTGTCAGAAAAACAATTTCAAGCATTTGGGTAAATTAATACATTTATATTAAACGTGTCCAAGCTTGTACACTGTAGATAAATAGAATTCTTCTTAATTTAGGTTTTTTTTTCTGGCTATTGCTTTAAAAAAATAAATTAATTTGTAAAATATTATTTAAATATATTTTAAATACTCACCTACAGATTTTTTGTTTTGAAATCTTAATAAATCTACATTTTGAATACTTTTAAAGACAACCATTAAACTAAAAAAAACTTTTTTTAATGTAAAGATTGTTATTATATGAATGTAAAATTTGTATTTAATTTTAAAAATCAATATTTTTAACCAAAACTCTAGCTAAAGTTACAAATACATATATTTATTTTTATATCTCTTATTTTTTAAATTAATTCATATTACAAAATTTATATTTAATAAATATCTATTTATGTATGTATATTTTTAGTATAAACATGTAAGTATTAAATCATTAATAATAATTTAAAAGTAATCAATAGTAATTTTACATTTCTGTATTTAATTTTGTTTCTAAAAATCCTATTATTATATTTTTTATTGTATTATTATTATTTATATTAAACAAATAAAGAACTGCCAATCATAATGTGCACATTTTCTTTATTAAAAAAGTATAAACAAATATTATTTAAATTGTCTTAATTTAAAAACATTCCAAAAAATACAAAATTTTGAAACTTAATAATAAAAAAGGCTGCATCACGAGAAGATCCTCATGTACACAAACCATCAAATTTGTTGCAAAAGTACTTCAAACAATTTCAAATGGTCAAACGAGTCTAAACATGCACATTATAGATAATAAAGCATCTTCGTTCTTCTTACCTTTGCGGTGTCTTTTGCTGACCAGAGCTTTATGCTGCTTGATAAGGTAAGATGGCATCGCTGGCAGGGGTTTGTCTCTCTGTCTGTCTTCTCTATGAGATGTTGTGCTTTTGAACCCGACGGAGACACACATCCCTCATTAAAACTCTGTATACAGTGTTGCCATGGTGGGGAGAGGAAACATGGGAGTAGGACCGGACATGAAGATCTCTAGATACTGCTATTTCAGGGTGGATGGTGTGCGTAAATGGGAATATGAATGTGGAGACGAGGAAGCTGTTTCCACCGAAGAGGATTTCACTGAGGATGCAGATCGCTTTCAGGAAATATCACGCATCCAGAGCTGGAGGAACTGACAAAATCAAAGAAATAGAGTCAATTTACATACAGGTTACTTGTCTGTAAGATATTTGTAGGCATTATTGGGAAATGCCACAAGCCCCTACCTGTCCAGTTAGAAAGGATATATCAATAATAATAATAAAAAATTTTCTGATATACCTAATTCTAAAAAAAAAAAATTCTCCAGAAGAAAAAAATCTAATAGGAGATATTGTGAAGGATGCTCTTGCTCTGCTAAATCACAAGATAATTAAAATGATAAATCAAAGGACACCCATGATGAAAATCCTCTTTTGTAAGCTGTTTGGACAGAACTGTGTAGGTATAGTGTCCACAGTTCATTTTTCAATTCATCTTTATTTGTATAGCGCTTTTACAATGTAGATTGTGTCAAAGCAGCCTCACATAGAAGATTATAGTGAATGAAAACGGTGTAGTTCAGTTTTCAGAGTTTAAGTTCAGTTTAGTTCAGTTCAGTGTGGTTTATTATTCACTGCTGAGAGTCCAAACACTGAAGAGTAATCCATCGATGCGCAGCTCTACAAGTCCCGAACTGTGCAAGCCAGTGGTGACAGCGGCATGGAATAAGCTTCACCAACTGGTAGAAGTGAAGGATAAAAAACCTCAAGAGAGCCAGGCTCAGTTGTGCGCGACCATTTCTCCTATGGCCAAACGTCTTGTGCAGAGCTGCAGTCTAGGCGCTAGAGGCTGGAGAATACTGGCTGTCAGCGAAGACTCGTCTGTCTCTGGGGTCTCACAGGAATCAGACACATGCTCTCTGCTCTTCCATGACCACCACAGCAGCTGCAGGATACGGCCAGGTCCGGGATTGTGGATACCATGGGATCATCTCTTCACAGGTCTTGGGGCACATTCATGTATCATACCGCTATGTGATGTAATGTGTATGCTTTACTAAACAGATAGGTCTTTGATCTAGTTTTGAACTGGGAGAGTGTGTCTGAGCCTCGGATATTATCAGGATGGCGATTCCAGAGTTTAGGAGCCATAAATGAGAAGGCTCGACCACCTTTGCTAGACTTTGCTATTCTAGGTACTACCAGAAGAGTTTTGAGATCTTAAAGAGAGAGTTGGATTGTAGCGAGACAAAAGGTTGGTTAGATAAACAGGGGCTTGATGATTTAAAGCTTTATAGGTAAGCAGCAATATTTAAAAATCAAAACGAAACTTAACAGGCAGCCAGTGTCAGGAGGATAAAATTGGGGTGATATGATCATATATTATTAGACCTGGTAAGAACTCTGGCAGCTGCATTTTATACTAGCTGAAGTTTATTAATAGAGGATCCTGGGCAGCCAGCAAACAGAGCATTACAGTAGTCCAGCCTAGAAGTCATAAAAGCATGGACTAGCTTTTCTGCATCTGAGATGGATGGCATACTTCATAGCTTAGCGATATTTCTCAGATAAAAGAAGGCAGTTTTTGTGACATGGGAGATATGATTTTTTTTAAATTGGTATTGGAGCGCGGGCGGTGAGTGTAGTGTCACTGACGCCACCCTCTCTATTCTGCCGCCCTTGACGCGGATATAACTGAGGGAGCAGTGGTTAGGGTAGTGTTGCGGACGCCGCCCTCTCTATTCTGTCACCCTAGACGCGGATATAAGAGGGCGCGGGTGCTGAGTGTAGTGTCGTGGACGCCGCCCTCTCTATTCTGCCGCCCTAGACGCGGATATAACTGAGGGCGCGGGTGGTTAGGGTAGTGTCGCGGACGCTGCCCTCTCTATTCTGCCACCCTAGACGCGGATATAACTGAGGGCGCGGGTGATGAGTGTAATGTCGCGGACGCCGCCCTCTCTATTTTGCCGCCCTAGACACGGATATAACTGATGGCGCGGGTGGTGAGGGTAGTGTCGCAGACACCGCCCTAGACGTGGATTTAACTGATGGCGCGGAGGGATGAGGGTAGTGTCGGGGACGCCGCCCTCTCTATTCTGCCGCCCTATACGCGGATATATCTGATGGCGCGGAGGGATGAGGGTTGTGTCGGGCACGCCGCCCCCTCTATTCTGCCGCCTATGTCGCCTCTATGGACGCGCCGGCCCTGGCTATACGTACTTCTAGTTACATAGTTCGCGATCTCCAGAAATGTATATAGGGGTATGTTTTCAGTATGAAAAGTGTGTCTAAAGCTGCGGTCACACTGGGCTTTTTCTCCCATAGACTTGAATTCATACACACGCGAATGAGTCAGACTGGAAACGCAGGGTCATGCTTTAAGTTTCGCAGGTTGCTGCGGTGCAAAATTCAAGCTTGGTGAACTCTGACATGCGAAACCGCATCACTTGACTGCGTGAGACCAATCGAGGATCAAAACATGACCTCTCTGGACAGAAATTTAAAACATGGAGCAATGGCTCGCTTTTTTACATGTCTAATAAGCTTGTTTAATCCTGCCCCTTTTCACAGCGCCACAGGACAGAATATCGCAAGCTCAAACTCTAATGTGACCTTTACAGGTGGTTTGTCAAGCCCACTCACCAGTCACGAGTCAGGTTTGATCTAATCTTGCGTTGTTTACTTCAGCTGTTTCTCCTTTCAATTAGCAATTGCGTGCATGCATTACTCACCTGTTTCCTTTGTTACACTTTGTCGGATTATTGTGTTCATTAAAGCCTACAGACCAACTCTCGCTCTCAAGAGAACAATACTTTATGTCAAGTCCAGTTACTTTCATTTATGACTTAATTACTTTTTGCTTACCTGTGATCTGCGCAGTCTCCTTGTTGTTGATTCCCAGTTCCTCACCTGCGCTCGCCAGCTACAGTCCTCGCTCCGCTCAGAGGGAGCCGAGGCGGATCACCTGTTATTCTCACCAGTCTGCGTTCTCCCATGGGTGCTCGAGGAACGGCAGCTGCCTTTGTTCATCCTTATTGTTACATGCCTGGGGGTGTTGCTCTGTTGTTCCCTAAAGCGAACCACTTTTTTGCCACGTTGTTGTCTGTTTTGATTTATAGTAGCTAACATCTCAGGGGAATTCTGAATATATTGGGTTGTCATAATAATGTTAAGCTCTTTTTCGTCCTCCGAGCCACATGGGGCGTAATACTTATACTAAATACTATTTTTTTTTTTGTAACACTTATACTAAATAAACTGTTTTCTGTCCGAGCTTGACATCACCAGCATAAAGTGCTCTCACAATTGCACGATTTTTCCCAGAAATGCAGTGTTTATAACCAGGGGTCTCAAACTCGCGGCACGCAGGCTAATTGCGGCCCCTGCCTTAATTTGAAAGTTTAATGTTCGTGGGGCCCACGAGTTTGATATGTATAACACTTTACAGTTTTGTGTGTAGAGCTGGACGAACCCACCAATCATTGTGGGGAATATGGCTTCCGGGGGCGGGACATCGGTTGGGCTTGACGCAGGCAGAAAAACTCTTCCCAGTGAGTGAAAGTTACAGCAGTGTTGCCATGGGGTGTTTTCCTCCATGCCTGCTGGCTGCCTCATTTTTATTGGGCATACGCAGACATTGTCCCAGCGCGCTTTATTCACAACACTTTAAAATAAGTTTTTCAAGTTGCTGCACAGCGGGCCATTATAAATATACAAATGTATATGAATCAGTGCTTAATTTGAGTGCAGCGAATGCTGTGTGGATTCACGTTTAACTATTGGTCCTGAACATTATTTACAATCAATCATCTCTCTTGCATTTTCAATCATTCTCATTGGTTGGTGGTTATCATTTCGAGCACAGTGAGCAGAAAATAAATCAAAGTGATGCATACGCGGCGGCGGGATAAAAGAACAGTAAGGAACTCAGTTCAGCCTAATGTAGTCGGCTGCAATCATACACCTGTCCATAGGCAGTCAGAGTCCCTGGTAATCCGGACCAATTATAGAGTTGCACCGTTATTTTTCGGGTCATTTGCATCGCTCTACCTGCATTGCATTTGCATTGCCTCACACAATAAACATTACATATATTTCTATGATGTAAAAGCGGTCAAAATAAATGACAACAACGAAGTGTTGCTTCTTTTTCCTGTAACAACAGCATGGTGGATAACAGTAAATCTAATTATTATTATTATTATTATTATTGTTATTATTATTTATTGCTGATTGATTTATTTTTATTTTTGTTTATTTTTTCCATCTTTTACTCTTCTTAAATCTCTTTATTTTTTTTAACACAAAATCATATGAAAAAATAAACAAATTAATAATTAATAATATAATAAATTTATTGTAAAAAACCTGATACGGCCCAGCCCTACCCAGACTCTGCCTCCAGCGACCCCTAGGTAAATTGAGTTTGAGACCCCTGGTTTATAAGAAGGTGTCTGGTGCATGTGAAGAGGAAAAGTGTGTGGTCAGTAAGCTGAGATGAGCTCACTTGCGCAAGCCTTTTCTTCCTGAGCTCTTTAAATGGATCAGCTGGACCTCTCTCTGGGGGTGTCTTATCAAGGCATTTTATCCAATTTTATATCTAATATGTGAGCACAGCAATGTTGGCCTCTGTTTGGGAATGGTCATTTAGTTGCTGGATTTCCTCCTGTTTTCCTTTGGCAGCAGTTCAGTCATTTGTGAAACAGTCAAGCAGACCCTAAATGGCTAAATGTGCTCTCAGAACAGCAGGAGCCACTGCCACGCTCTGCAAAATGACTTTTATTAATGTCATTATGAGCAGCACAATTGACTTACAGCCTTGACATGTACGAGCAGAAGGCAATGTTATGTAATGCAGAAGATGAAACTAAATATGGATTATTACAGTAGTAATATCTAGTAGGAGTAGTAATAATAGTAAAAAATAATATGTATAATAATATCTTTTACAATATTATTTGCAAATTAGGAGTGTACGGTACTGATATTTAAAGTTTGTGGACAAAAATATATACAAGCAATATCACACAAGTAGCAGTGCGATATAGCTGTATAACAGCACTGGTGGGAGGCGTGCGTTGGCCCGAGGCCACAGGCCGAGTGCCTTAATGCCCCAACTAGTGCCGATATACAGCCATATCGCACTGCTACGAGTGTAATATTGCATTTATACAACAGTTTGACGGCATAATTGTGTATATAAAAACAAAATCAAACATGGAAAGTCTCAAAAACCCTTTTGTATGAGGAACTACTTTCTTCCACATTGGATTCAAATCATAAGCTGACCAGCCTGATCTCACGAGAAAACGTAAGTATTTTACGTTTTGCCAGTTTAGTGGCTAATTCGTACGAATTTGTACGAGTTCAGTCGTACGAAATGGTACGACTTTAAAAAAAGAGGCGTGGCACCTGACCCCACCCCTAACCCCAACCGTCATTGGGGGATAAGCAAATCGTACTAAATTGTACGAATTAGATCGTACGAATTCATACGAATTAGCCACTAAATGAAAAAGTTACGAATTGCCGTGAGATTGTGTTGAGCTGACAGTTAAACAGCTGAGCAAGCATCTTTTAAACTTTAGATCTGTAGTGTCTGCTTTTTGCTGGCTGTATGTGGGCGGAGTAATACACAAAGGGTAAAGAGGCTGTACGGGTGCTGATATTACTTAAATATATCACGGCTGTCAGCCAATCAGATTCGAGAACCAGACAGAAATGTTGTATAATCATTAATATATGATATGCAGTTAAATAAAAGAGTGTTAAAGGAGTTTTAAAGTGATGTTTAACAGAGCAAGCATATTTTTACACAGTATTTCCTATTATTTTGTCTTATAGAGAGTTTTTTTAGTTTTAATTAGGCAGAAATAAAAAAAAGTGTTTTAAAAACTGCTAAGGTCAATATTATTAGTACCCTTAAGAAATATATACAGTGATGGAAATAAGTACAGTATTAAACACGTCACCATTTTTCTCAGAAAACATAATTCTAAAGGTGTCATTGACTTGAAATTTTCACTGGATGTTGGTAACAACCAAAGATATTCATATATGCAAAGAAAACAAAACTAATTAGTTTACAAATAAAGTTATGTGGGATAAAATTAAATGACACTGGAAAGAAATGTTGACACATGAAGAAAGAAAGGTGTAGAAAGGCAGTGAAAGCCCAGACAGAAGCTGAAATCTCTCGGTAGTTCTTCAAATTGTAAAAATACAATTTAAACATCAGATTTGATAGTTGAGACCCACAGAACCATCAAGATTTTCACACTGTTAAGTAGAGACAATAAATTCAAAGGATAGCTCACCCAAAAATGATAAATATTCTCCCTCAAGCGGTTACAAATCTTTATGAGTTTCTTTCTTCTGTTGAACACAGAAGCAGATTCTTTTGAAGGAAGCTCAAAACCTGTAACCATTGACTTCCATAGGTGTAAAAAGCAATACTATGGAAGTCAATGATTACAGGTTTTCAAGATTTTACAATATCTTGTTTTGTGCTCAACAGAAGAAAGAAACTCAAAGATTTGAAATTTAAATAAATGACAGAATATTCCTTTTTTGGGAGAACTATCCCTTTAAATTGTTAACGTGCATACGGCATTGTACGGTATGTGTGTAATTACAAGTTACTGCATTCATCTTCAAGACTTACTTACTCCTAGGGCCATTTATATCGAAGTATTGAAGAATCACACCATATTGGTGTTTCGTAAGATCTTTTTATGAAGCGAGTTGTTAGCCCAATGCTCAACCTCTAATCTGGAGGACCAGGACATACACACATACACTATGGACAATTTAACTTACCCAATTCACCTTTAGTGCATGTGTCTGGACTGTGGGGGAAACTGGAGCACGCGGAGGAAACCCACGCGAACACGGGAAGAACATGCAAACTCCACACAGAAATGCCAGCTTGCCTAGCTGGGGTTCGAAATAGTGACCTTCTTACTGTGAGGCAACAGCGCTACCCACTGCACCACCGTGCCATGCTTTTAAGACTTATGAGTTAAGACTTATGAGATGTAAGATTTTTTTACATTATAAATAAAGTTTACACAGTAGTGATGCGACGATTATAAATTTTGGTTGTTCGATAATAGCCTGAGGATTAATTACGGCTTCTCAATTATCATGATTATTAAACATTCATTCATTTCAAAACACTAGTTTAGCAAAAATCACATGAAAACTCTTTATATTTTAAAATGTGTTATTTACTGCTGCTCAGTAACCAGTTAATACAGCACAAAATAATATTACAAACAAACAATAGTACATTTCTCATTTTCAGTGGTGCAGTAGGTAGTGCAGCCGCCTAACAATAAGAAGGTCGCTGGGTCGAACCTCGGCTCAGTTGGCGTTTCTGTGTGGAGTTTGCATGTTCTCCCTGCGTTCGCGTGGGTTTCCTCCGGGTGCTCCGGTTTCCCCCCACAGTCCAAAGTCAAGTGGCACAGGTGAATTGGGTAGGCTAAATTGTCCATAGTGAATAGCCCCTTTCACACAGTGATACCGGTAAATATCCGGAAAATTTACGGAAAGACTTTACCGGTATATACAAAAAAGCGCTGTTCACACAGGCGAGGACGTTACGGAATTTTTCCGGAAAAGAGCATTCACACAGCCATTCCAAAATACCGGTAAATTCTGACATCAATAACCACAAATGAGCTTTAAACGGCTGTGCTTGTATTTGTAAACATTTGACTAAATTACAAACTCTTTTGATGATCGATATTGTAAACAACTTTCACAGGATCATATTCGCATGTGAAGATGTTCATAATATGTGTGTGTGCTGGCGCTCACAGGCTGTTTCATGGGCACACGCAAAGCTTGAAGGTAAACAAACAACGGCTTATCATAAGCATCTTATCGATAATTATTTACACGGTTGGCATTAAGAAGAACATATAAACGTGATCTGACTAACTTCTAGCAGCTAAATGTGTCTGGAAAAATATTCAAAGGCTTTTATTCTCACAAACCGCGCGGACGTAAATGCGTCTGACTGTTGTGATTGGCTAAAGCAGACGTCTCACGTCAGCACGTTCTAGACGTGCACACGCTTATTCCGGAAATCTTCCTTCTGCGTTCACACAGCGCAGCATTCCGGCAAATTGCCGGTAATGTTACAACTTCTCTTTCCGGAAAATAGCCGGAACGAATTTACCGGTATTTTCAAAAAGGACCTGTTCACACATACAACCTTTCCGGAAAATTGCCGGTAATTTCTGTAGGTCTGTATGTGTGAAAGGGGCAAATGAGTGTGTGTGTCTGTGTGGATGTTTCCCAGAGATGGGTTGCGACTAAAAGGGCATCCGATGTGTAAAAACGTGCTGGATAATTTGGCGGTTCATTCCGCTGTGGGGCCCCTGGATTAATAAAGGGACTAAGTTGACAAGAAAATGAATGAAATAAAAATCAGCAACATATTTGCTAAGCATTTCCCTTTTAAAGAGAACAAATGTAGGCTGCTGAACCTCTGTCTGAAAGGCACTTTTGATCAACTTTATTACAAAACTGTTTGGTATTTTTATTTTGTTTTTTGTTTTTTTCTCTTTGGAGTAGAAATGTATATTCCATACAAAGTATGAAGCTGATCGATCAGTCAGCTTTTGTCACAAACTCGCTCCATTCTTTCAACTAGGCGAGCCTGGAAAGCGTAAGCTGCCAATATGCACACAAGCTGCGCACCTCCATTGGAAAAAACAAACTTGTGCGTGTAAAAGACAGAATATGTGAACGATCCTTTGTTAATAGCCTCAGCGATAGTTAAAATCAACCTTTAATCCAGTTTGTGCGTACTGTGTATAAGCTTGGAGCTTTAAACTAGCACAGTTGCCATAACTTTTAGTTGCAACAGTTCTGTTCCGTGCAGAAACGCGGTGTTTAGAAGCCTTTACGATTAATTAACCATAATCAATTAAAGAGCGGTTAACAGTGAAATCGGTTAATTGTTGCATCACAAAACAACTCATCTCAAGTTTCCATCCTCAGTTAAACAGACTAATAATAATAATAATCTCATCTTTGAACAATTAATGCCTCCATGCTTTTTTCTTACAGTATATGGTAAAATGAAATACTATTAAAGCAAGTTTACCACACACTAATTCAAAGCAGATTATGGCTGGCAAAGCTCTATTGTGCAGTAAATGCAGCTCTCGTCTAAAAGCCAGAGTTAATCTGACTGTGATGTCAGAGGAAAGCGTTAGTGAACAATGATGGATTGATCTTTCTTATGTAAGTCGGATTGGATGAAGCGTTAGTGTAAATGAAAGGTGTCAGAAGGAGAAAAAGAGGAGAAGGAGACGGAGAAACAATGATGACGATGATAAAATGACTAATAACGGGACAATGAGAAAGGAATGATATTGGTAAATATGAAAACTGTCATCACTTACTCACCCTCATGCACAGCAGTTGACAATTTTTATGAATCTTTTCTGTGAAAACAAAACAAAAGACGTTTTTGGCAAGATATAATGTAAAAAAAAAAAAGAAACACTGGTGATATATCTTTGTTTTTAACTGCTTTAACTTAATTTCATTCGAGAGCAATGCACTTGTAATGCATAATTGTGTTTGTTCATTATAATACTCAAGCTTTTTAGATACTCGGTGTTTCCTCTAGGATTTTTTCCAGCTGTGGTAGCAGGTCTTTTACACAAATCTAGCATTACAATGACAAATGGAAAAAGGTGGTGAGTGCAGTATTACACGTCGGGATCGCATTTATGTAACGTTAATACGAGCATGCCAATCTCTGCTTACGCGCCGATTTCCTCTGCATGTGCACAAAACTTCTTGCAAGCCCTCAAACACGCTGCTCAAGCGCAGATCTTCTTGTGCGCTCTCAAATAAATGCTGCTAAAGTGCGATTTAGTACGTTTATGTAGTGAGTATGTCTCTAACATTTTTTAGATTTGCTAGGAATATTTATGAAAGTCTCCAACCTACAGAGCGGCATTAATGCGTCCTGAAGTAAAGTGAAACGACTATAAACTCCAGCAAGATATAGTCAGTGTATGCAGAATCACAGACCTTTATCAATAAATAACATATATTTATGGAAACTGTGTTCATCATAACTGAAAGCTACGTCGTGTTTGCTGGCCTCACGCATTGCGCACCTGTCAATAAGTCAGTCAGTCTGTCAGCACGTCACCTTACAGGGGTAAACAAACAGCGCACAGCACTGCTACGGTAACAGAAAAGTTTACGCTTTTATAATTCACTTACCTTTGAATGCGTTTGGTTCGATTATAACCCGCTATTAAAAACAACAACAACAATGACTGAATGTTTTGAATTAATAAGAAGCTGTAGCGGTGGCGGGATGAATTTTGGTGTGGCGCCCCACCATGGAGGAATGAATGTAGCGAAAACCATGGATACTGCAGGTGAATGTGGTAAAAAAAGCAATGTACTTCCTTGGTTTACTGCTTACATGAAAAATTGTAAAAAAAAATTTTTTCCATGTTTTCCATGTTTTACAATATGATATTTAAATATGTAAATGATGCATTTTTTAATTTCTAGTTTCAAAATTCTTCTTTTATTTGTAATAATATTTAATATGAAGGATTCGGATTTCTGCTTTCCAATTCGTCTCATCATGGACCACCGTTTATCCTTTTCATCATCCTGTTTCTTAGTATTTAACTGTGAATTGATTTTAACTAATGAATAAGTTAAAACTGCTTACTGTAAGAATGTTCTGTGTCCTTGTTTCTCTTTTTGCCTGTCCATTTCAACTTTGTTTTCAGGAGACACAAAGACCAGGTCATAGGTCATAGAGACCTCTCTCTCTCTCTCTCTCTCTCTCTCTCTATCTGTTCTTATGACTAGAGGTCCAATACAGAGGAGAAGAAGACACCTGTTTTATTGTCCTGATATATTGCCTATAATTTTATAGCTGTTTGATTGATCTGTTTTTGAGTATAATTAATAGTAATGTAATTCCTTTTTGTGTGGAGACAGACTGTGTGTAGCCAAGATATTGCAGCAGACTGTTGATGGAAACAGTCTTGAACCAGCCTGATAACACAGCTGAACTTACAAGAAACATCCTTGAGTCTTTCACACAGATGGTCTTTTGTGTCTATTGTGTTCCTGGTTTAGCTTTTTACAGGTTGGAGATCAGCTCCTAATAACTTAGGGCGACCTCACCTCTAGGCATCAGGTCGCCATCCATATCTGGATACAAATACAAGGCTTTCTTTGACGCACACACTAAGGCCATCCATATCTGGAAGTAGATACTATGTTTCTTTGACGCATGTATTTAGAATTGTCTATTTCTGTTGTAACCAATGAGAACTGTTTACCTGGATCCCACCCTTTCTGGACTTGTGTAAAGAGTATAATTGTTCGATTGTTGAATCTGTAAGCAGAGCGGCCTAGGAACTCATTGCGAGTGTTGAAGCTGGCTTCTGCTGATGAAACTGCAAACTATCTTCAGTAAACTTGATTTATTTTTTTTAAATCTCTGACTCCGGCTCTTCTTCATCAACCAGACTGGTCATTCTTTGGGTTAAACTGTAAACTATCCCTACAAATATTTTTAACATTATAATACTCAACTTTTTAAAGAGACTGCAGGTGAATAAGGTAAAAAAGAAGAAAAAACAGTGATTATCGTAATTCCTTAGTTTACTAATTACATTGATAATTGTAATTTCTTTCTAGAATGCTATTCCAATATGTAAATGAGGCATCATTATTTGTATTTGTATTATTACATTGTATTATTATTAGTATTATTTGATTTTGTAAGGGTGTGAATAATTTATAAAAATATTAAACAAATAGTATGCAAAAATAATTACAATAATTAATAGTAAACAGTTAAAATAAGTATTCATTCAGTCCCTTTATTAATCTTGGGTCGCCACAGCGGAATGAACTGCCAACTTATCCAGCATATGTTATTACACAGCGGATGCCTTTCTAGCGGCAACCTTACACTGGGAAACACCCATACACACTCATTCACACACATACACTACGGACAATTTAGCCTACCCAATTCACATTGTACATAGTACAAAAATCTGAATACTAGATGAAGTCAGACTCAATCGTTTTGTCATATTAAAGTCAAATGTGTTTACAGAAGGGATTTTGAAAACAATAATAATAATAATAAAAAATATATATATTTATTAAAAAATGGTATATATATTTATATATATTAAACAAGCATATCTGAACAAATCCCTCTAATACCTTCTGAATATACATATGAATAGAACTGTAATGTATAAAGTGGGGCAGCACAGTGGCGCAGTGGGTAGCACAATCACCTCACAGCAAGAAGGTCGCTGGTTCGAGCCCCGGCTGGGTCAGCTGGCATATCTGTGTGGAGTTTGCATGTTCCTCTAGGTGCTCTGGTTTCCCCCACAAGTCCAAAAAACATGTGGTACAGGTGAATTGGGTAAGCTAAATTGTCTGCAGGGTATGTGTGTGAATTGTTGTGTATGGTTGTTTCCCAGTGATGGAATTATTAGCCCATTTAAGCTATATATTTTATTGATAGTCTACAGAACAAACTATTGTTATACAAATATACTGTTCTCTTTCTCTGTGCTCCTGAAATGAAATCAAATTGATCCTCTAGAGAAGAAAGAGTAAATATACACTGTAAAGCCTAATAAGTGAAGGTAACTCGAACCATTTGAGGAGATTGCAAACAAACCATTTATGTTCAAAAACTAATCCTAATGAGTTCTGTGAACTTATTCCATTTGATGAAACAAAGCAATTTTACCAGAGTAAAACTTAATAAGTTAATAAACTAATCTATATGAGTACTGTGAATTTACTCCATTTAAGTTGAAGTAATGAGCTATTTATCAAACTCATTATTAGACCAACATGGAATCTGTGCGTGCTAAATTCCGCAAATCTTAAGCCTATCGTTAGTTCTGTTTATTTACTTGAGTAAATGTGTGTAAATCTATATTTATTCAGTTTTTAATTTAATTGCAGTAATATTATTGACTAATATGAACATTTCATCTAATTTATGTACAATGCAGTTTGCAGTTTGTCTTTTAGTGGATATATTTTATTAAAGACTTGCTTTGTTTAGCAAATAAAGTGAATTTAATTGGATTTGCAATTTAAACATTAAATAAAAGTTAAAAATGTATTATTTTTTATTTCACATATAAAAGGTTTTAGTTATGATACTTCCAGAATTTTTACCAAAATTCTCTGCAGAAATAGCAAAAAACGTCAGCAGATTCCGTCTGGCCCTGCTAATTATCTTCATCACTGAGTTCAAAACTCTTTTCAAATAAGTACAATTAAATTTTATAAAGTTTTGAGTTAACTACACTCATTTCATTTGATAAAGTTGACTGTTGTGTTTAACAGTGTAATCATCAATTAGTGAGTGATTAAATTGGCTCTGATTCAGGAGACACAGACTCTCAGACACACGGCTAGATCTGCACTAGAGTCTGATCCTTTATGATTACAGCTCTCAGCATCTGACCTGATTTCTGCACTGATCTGGAAACGTCTAGAGACTCGTCAAATAGATCCTCTGCTGGTGAACTGATCTTCTGTGTATTCACCATCAAACATCTAAAGTGTCCTGCATGCAAGAAGACATCATTAAGAGCACTTATACATACACAACATACATTTCAATGATAATATACTCACCTAAAAGACTTTTATATTAGAAGACAAAATTATCAGAAGAAAATAATCTGAAGAAACCATTTTTCTGAATGGATCAAAAGAAAAAAAAAGTGGAACAAATTGAGATATGTAATAATAGAAAATAAGACTGTTAGATCAATTAATTTTATTTTATACATATATTCAATTTATATACGTTTTATATATGTATACTTTTAAAGAAATTCAAAGTTAATGTTATAAATATGTGTGCTTCTTGATATAATCACATGCTCAACTGTTGTTTCAATCAGTTAAATGGTTGGAAAGTACCAGTTGCCAGGTAAAAAAAAAAGTGCACTAAAATGCACTTTATTTAAGTATACTTAGTACACTTTTCAGTACACTTAGATGGTATTAAGTTTATCTTAACATATACTTAATACTATCTTTTAGTACATTAAGTACAAAATTAGTGTGTGAAAATAGAGCACTTTTAGTACATTACTGGAAAGTGTACTAAGTATACTTAAATAAAGTGCATTTTAGTGCACTTGTTTTTTTGTTTTTTTTTACCTGGGATACTGTGTGTACAAAGAAAACAGCATCTGTGCTTCATCAAAACACTTTAATCTTTTTGTTCAATAAACCACAAGTCCAAAAATACCTTATGGGAGGGAACAAAACCTTAGCAAAAACTGAGAACACAAAAATATAAATAAGATGCAACATTACAGCACATATATGAAATGTTAAGACAATTTGGGAAAATGTACTTCTACTACAATACATTACTAATAGATTTTTAATACAGTCAATTTAATGTAAACTTAATTTTGGCTTAATTTATTTAAGCCAACTGAGCCGAGGTTCGAACCAGCAACCTTCTTGCTGTGAGGCGACAGCACTACCTACTGCGCCACTGCCTCGCCCATACTAAAAAAAAAGCATTTAAAGCATTTTTTCTGTAGTGTACTTTATTGTAGTACACTAAAAATGTATTTAAGTATTACTGGTATTCAGTATACTTTAGTCAAGTATACTAAAGTCCTACTGAAGTATAAACATACTTTAAATTAGTATATTTATAGTGTAAAACCATCAAACTTTTAATTAACACAAAAAATAACAATGTACTAAAAATGTATTTGTGGGTATTTAAGTGTATTTTAATTGGATTTAATTATATATTTTTTTCACCTGGGTGATTATATGATCAATATGATTCTACCAAACAAATGGTTTAGACCAGTGGTTCTCAAACTGTGGTACGTGTGCCACTAGTGCTACGCAGGCTTCCTTCTGGTGGTACGCAGAGGAATCGCTGAATAATTAAAGTAAATAAATTAACACACTTTTAACCCTTTAACGCATACGCGAACACCGATGTGATCAGTTAATTGATTTTAATAGGTTAAACCTTTTATTTTGTTTTTAGTTTTTTGATGTATTCTATCATTTGAAGCGGTTGTTGGAGGCATATACTGTATTTATATATCCCAATGTTGACAGATATAGCTTAATCACTTGCTTTTCAGAAACACAAAGCCTAATCTAACTCATGGTAAGCAGATCTAATTTCTGATTTAAATATGTAAAAATGTCAGAAAATGAATCTTGAAATAATTTCTGATCCCGACAAAGACTAATAATAATAATAATTTGCATATAATTGGCATATAAAATCTAAATTAAATAAATGTAAATATTGTTATATAATAATTTATTAATACATAATAATACATTTCTAAATAATAAATTATTTAGAAAATTTGAATCTAAAATAAAATTTGAATTAAAATTAAATAAATAAAATAAAAATATAAATGTATTTAAAATATTAAAATATGAAATGTAAAAAAAGCTGATAAAATATTAATTTATTAAATATAAAATAAAAACAACACACACAGACACAAGTAAATACATAAACATATACTTAAAATTATATTTAAGTAATAAAATAAAAATATGGGAAAAAACACAAAAATAAATGGTAGAATAGTTAATAAACATGAAAGCACTAAACATACAGTAAAACAGTAAACATATAAAACATTAAGTAAACAACTAAGTAAATTAAATGGAGAAAATTAACCATGCATTTTAAAATATTTACTTATTTAAAAGGACAATTAGTGATCACCACTTGCTCTGACTTTAAAAAATAGTACAATATAACGAAGCAAATAAAAAGGAGAAAATGACTATGTATTATTAGATATTTAATAATTTAAAAGGACATTTAGTGAACACCAATAATACTGACAATATATTGCATTGCATAATTAACCAACAATAAAAAACAAGCAAAATCAAACCTTGATTCTTATTAATCTCATTTTAAAATTGATCTAGGCGGCCCTCTAGTGGTGAGATGAACCTTTAAAAAAATCTAACTCTTGACCGCCCCAAAACAAAGTAATGAGAGAAAAAAGACATGCTATGACAGAAAAATGGCTGCATATGTGTGCAGAATATTACACTAACATCCTGTTCATACTATGCAGTTTATCATCTTACGCCAACCTGATTTCACCAAGTATTTAACAAGTTCTTGGATTAACATCTACTGTATGTTGATCCTGGAACAACATTGCACTCAGGCGATCAGAACTAAGGGATATGTGTAAAGTTTATGTTAAGTTTAGGCTAAGTTAGGTTCATGCACTTCTACATGGCTGTTATCCAACTAACATTCCTCTCTGATCTTGGGAATCATTTACAGTTGGGTTTAGGGGGTAGGGAATAGGTATGAATTATATTTTCCACCAAAAACGGTGTTCCAGGATCAACTTAGAGGTTATTTCAGGATTACATCGTACTTGGCATAACCATGACGTGCAAGTAATAAATGTAGCTGCTTATGTCAGGGATGTCCAGACTCGGTCTGGAGTTTCATTCCAACCGCAATTAGACACACCTGGGCTAGCTGATCAAGCTCTTACTACTTGGCAGTCTAGAAACATCCTTGCAGGTGTGTTGAAGCAAGTTGGAGCTAAAATCTGCAGAACACAGGCCCTCCAGGACTGAGTATGGACACACCTGGCTTGCTTATGCTTACCATAGCTGAAACACAATGTATATTTAAAAACAATAAGTGCATACTGTTTTACATACTTAAAAGCATGCAGACTAACATAATATCAGGCTGAACAATTGAACATTTCAAGAGAAATGATTATGTTTTCAGCTTAAAAAATTATTAATTATATTGAATCAATTTTTACCATGAAAGAATTAAAAGGATTATTTCCATTTAAAACACAGTAGTTATTTACATTTGATTACTCTAAATACGTCTGAATATTTTATGACAGCTAAAAAAAACACTGTTTATTTCCTTTCCATCTTTAATCAGTTGTTTCTAAATTGTTTATAATATAGTATCCTGTTGCGAGCATCCTGACCAGCTGCATCACTCTACAATTCACCCTGCAGGAAAACTCTTCAACTCATAGTGAGAACAGCTGAGAAGATCATTGGTGTCCCTCTCCCCTCCCTCCAGGACATTTACAGTACCCATCTCACCTGTAAAGCCCTCTGCATAACAGTAGATCTCACCAACCCAATGCATCGCTTCTTTAGTCTGCTGCCCAGGAAAAGACTGCGGAGTCTCCAGGTCAGGACCAACAGACTGAAAGACAGCTTCATCCATCAGGCTGTCAGGAAGCTGAACTCTCTCCCTCCCCATGCACCTTTGGACTCTGACACACATGAAAACACACACCTACACACACATACATCTGCACTGGTCACTTTATGTAACATTGGACTGCCAGTTAGTCACATCATACTACATCATACTATATAGCAATATCACATGAGTAGCAGTGCGATATGGCTGTATATCGGCACTGGTGGGAGGCGTGCGTTGGCAAAAGGCTGCAGGCCGAGTGCCTTAGTGCCCCCACCAGTGGCGATATACAGCCATATCGCACTTCTATGAGTGTGATATTGCATTTATACAACAGTTTGACGGCATAATTGTCTATATAAAAACAAAATCAAACATGGAGAGTCTCAAAAACCCTTTTGTATGAGGAACTACTTTCTTCCGCGTTGGATTCAAATCATAAGCTGACAGTTAAACAGCTGAGCAAGCATCTTTTAAACTTTAGATCTGTAGTGTCTGCTTTATGCTGGCTGTATGTGGGCGGAGTAATACACAAAGGGTAAATAGGCTGTACGGGTGCTGATATTACTTAAATATATCACGGCTATCAGCCAATCAGATTTGAGAACCAGACAGAACTGTTGTGTGTGTGTGTGTATATATATATATATATATATATATATATATATATATATATATATATATATATATGACACTGTCACTTTATCATAATAATCATGTTTACAAGCCCTTTTGCATTATATACTGTTCTATATCTGAACAACTCTGGTTTGCACTCATTGCCATATGCCCTAATTGTAATTGTATTGTTTACAAATTTCTATTCTTTATGTATATTTTAGACTACTTTCTATGTATATTTTTTTTATTACATTTGATGTATAATTGTATTTATTGTAAATTCTTTCTAAAACTCTACCTTTTGTATTAATATTATGCTAGGCACCTAGTGTCTGAGAGTAACGTAATTTCGATTAGCTGTATGTCCTGTAAATGTGGTTGAATTGACAATAAAGCTGACTTTGACTGATGCATTGGCCTATATAAATATCATAATCAATCTAAAACGGTCAGTTTTTTTTTCCCAAATAAAGCTTACTTTGAATCCCCTAGTGAAATTGTATTTATATAAAAAAAAAAACATATCACAAAAAACTAAATATAGTAATATTCATATTATATAACAATAGCGATTTTAAATGTATACACTACCTGACAAAAGTCTTGTCGTCGATCCCAGTTGTAAGAGCAACAAATGATAACTTGACTTCTAGTTGATCATTTAGAAAAGTGGCAGAAGGTAGATTTTCCAATCATCACAAATACTGCAGAAGACCTACTGGAACCCACATGGACCCAAGATTCTGACAGATATCAGTCAAGTTTGGTGAAGGAAAAGTCATGGTTTGGGGTTACATTCAGTATAGGGATGTGCGAGATATAGGGCAACATCAACAGCCTGAGGTATCAAGACATTTGTGCAGCCCGTTACATTACAAACCACAGGAGAGGACAAATTTTTCAGCAGGATAGCGCTCCTTCTCATACTTCAGCCTCCACAAAGTTCCTATAAGCAAAATAGGTCAAAATGCTCCAGGATTTGCCAGCCCAGTCACCAGATGTGAACATTATTGAGCATGTCTGGGGTAAGATGAAGATGAATTCAAAGAATCTTGATAAAATCTGGGAGTCCTGCAAGAACGCTTTCTTTGCCATTCCAGATGACTATTAATACGTGATTTGAGTCAGAGATGTATGGATGCAGTCCTCCAAGCTCATGGGAGTAATACACAATATTCATTCTTTTCCAACTGCACCATGACTTTATATTCTATACAGTACATTATTATATGTTAAGTGACAAAGTCAGAACTTACTGTCCTAATTAAATAATTAAAAATCAGTGCATTATCATATTTTATTTTGGTAAAATAAGCAGAGACCTTTACCTTTCATATAAGCCACTTCTGATACCAAATGATCAACTAGAAGTCAATGTATCACTATTTATATATAATCTACATCAAAAGTAAACCAATCAGACATCAAGGTCCCATAACACAATTCATTGTCCATAAATAAACCCGAAAGAAATAAGGTAATCGTTCAATATCCATTATTTTTCTCCAATATCGTGCAGACTAAACATCAAATCTGTTTCTAATGTAAATCAAGCATTCAAGGCAGCTTTCACAGCAAAACCCAACTGAGAAGCAAAACATAAAGTGCTGAATGTTTTATTAGCATATTGAGTGAATTAGCGTCCCCATAGAAAAGAAATCACTACTGTGTGTGTGAATATGTTTGAAGAAAAGAAATACAATCAGGGAGCAAAAGCAAACAGCAGAATACACCACAGTTCCCAAAACACTAGCACAAATATAATCTCCGACGAGAGTTAATGCCACTAATTATTCTCAAATGCCTCAAAAATGAAAACCACTTTAGCAAACACATAGAAAAGTACCAACTAAATGAATGAACTCATATATATATATACACCATATAAATCGTTTCAAATAATTATAACGCATTGTAAACCGGAGCAGGCGGATGAAACCCTGAGAGTCAAAACCATGACCATGCAGAAAAGACCAAAACAATCAATAATAATCTGAATAAAAAGATGTGCGTTATAGTTATAAGTATTAAGAGTAAGAAAATACACATCCACTTCTACAATGAGGAAAACACATCGCACAAAAGCCCATAGTGATACTGAAACCTCTTAATGTCGCCGAGCTGGAATATAGTGTTAATAATACAATGCAAGTGCTGATTAAGACGTGATATTGGTTGCTTCTGTTAAGTACAACTTCATACATGTGTAAATACCGTTTATATAATAGATTTTTTTTATAAGGAGAGTTTGTATGGAAGCTTGTTTTCTTGTTTTCAAAAAAAGAAAAGAAAATAAAAAGATAATTGTGACTTTTTATCAACTACTTGAAATCTTTAAGATTGTTATGGGTTATAATTGATCTCACAGGAATAAGTTTTTTTTTTTTTTTTTTACATCTTACAATTTTGATTTATTTTCAAGATTATAAGTTGACATTTTACAAGTTTCATTTATGGCCAATATTATATGTTTACATCTAATAATTTTATTTTCAAGATTATAAATTGACATCTTACAATCTTCATTTATTGTCAAGATTATAAGTTTACATAACATTGATTTATTTTTAAGGTATTAAACTTACATCTCACGATTTTGACTTTACAGATTTTAGGCCCACATGTCCAATTTTGACTTCTTTTCCAGATTCCAAGTTGACATGTTTTAAATTTTATTTTTCGAGATTAGAAATTTATATCTTAAAATTATTTATTTATTTTCAAGATAAGTTTACATTTTACAATTTTGACTTCTTTTCCAGATTCTAAGTTTGCATATTAGGATTTTGTCTTAGTTTCAAGATCATACACTTACAGTACATCTACACTGTAAAAAAAAAAAATTCGTAATTTTACGGTTTATTTTCAGCAGCTGCGGTGCCGGAAAAAAACGTTAAATAACGGCCGTTAAATTACAGGAATTTACTGTAAAATAACATACATTAAATTACAGAAATTAACTTAAGTTTAAATTTCTGGTAAATTTCTGTAATTCAACCCCTTTACAGAACATTTCTGTAATTTATCTGTAAAATTACGTTTTTTTTTTTACAGTGTACAATTTTGACTTATTTTCCAGATTATAAATTCACATTTTACCATTTTTACTATTTTTCCAAATTATAATTTTACATTTTACAGTTTTATTTTTAAGATTATAGATTTATATCTAAAATTTGGATTTATTTTTAAGATTCCAAGTAAACATTTTACAAACTTAACTTATTTTCTAGATTATAAATTTATATCTTACAATTTTGTATATTATTTTCCAGATTATAGGTTTAAATAGGTACAAGTTTGACATATTTTCCAGGTTATGAATTTATATCTTACTATATTTATAATTAAGTTTGCATCTTACAATGTTGATTTGTTTTCCAGATTCCAAGCTTAAATCTTACAATGTTGACCTATTTTCATGATTATACAATTACGTATTTATTCATTTTGATTTAATTTAAGTTTACATCTTAAAATTTTATTTTAAAGATTATAAATTTACTTCTTACAATTTTGATTTACTCAAAAGATTCCACCTTTACATCTAACAATTTTGACATATTTTCAAGATCATAGTTTACATCTTGGTATATTTTCCAGATTCCAAGTACACATTTTATAATCATGAAAATAAAAAAAAATTTTAAGTTCACATCTTACAATCTTGAAATATTTTCAAGATTACAAGTTTAAATCTTACCCACTTGATTTATTTTTTAAGATTATAAATTTACATTTTACCATTTTAATTTATTTTCAAGGTAAAACTTTTACATCTCACGATTTTGACTTAGATTCGAAGTTTACATCTAACAATTTTCTTTTATTTTCAGGATTATAAGTTTACATCTATAATTTTGACATATTTTCCAGATTTTAAGCTCACAATTTTGACTCATTTTTAAGTTTCTTTGCCCACATAATTATTATTTTAGTATGTAACAGTTTGTTTATAATTATAATCACAAGTTGACATTTATCAGAATTTTACACATCTTGCAATTTTAAGAACTTACGGACTTTATTTTAATATATTATTTTGCAATTCAGACTTTTTACATCGCAATTAAATCTTTTTTCAGATCTCACAGTTCTGGTCTTATAATTGAGAGCTTTTACAGTTTCTTTTTTTCTTGATTCTGTGTTTCTAAGATGTCGGAAATGAGGAAATTTGAGTTTATCTGATGCACTTTTCTAACTTTCTCATGATTTTGAGTGTTTCTGGTGCAATTTTGAATACTTAATTAGTTCACATCATACAATTTTGACTATTTCTCACTCAGAAACTTCAAATTTCAGTATCTACTGTAGCAGTTTGTTTTTATTATAATAACAAGTTTGCAAGTTAACATCTTATTATTTCTTGACATTTGACAATTTTAACCATTATTTTCAGCGACTATTTTTGTCTCATAACTGTTTGCAATGCAAACTTTTTAAAATTGCAAAACATTTTTTATATGACAATTACAGCCTTAGAATTGCAGTTTTTATTAGCTGTTAATTATAAGTTCCTCTTTCCAGCGATTCTCAGTTTATAAAATGTCAGAAATGTGACTTTTTTTTTCAAGATTTTCACATCTATTTCAGTTTTTTTTCTCTGAATTCAAATGTTTATATCACACAATCAAAACAAAATCATAATTACAAAATGTAAACTCAGAATTGTAAGTAAAAACTTATGAAAAATGTCTCAATTAACCTTTAAACTTCCTATTTATCAGTTCCTGACAGAAATAAGCTTCCGCAACTGTGATATTCAGAACATCCGTCATCTCTATAGACCAGGGGTCAAAGATCTCGATCCTGGAGGGCCGGTGTCCCTGCAGGGTTTAGCTCCAACTTGCCTCAACACACCTGCCTGGATGTTTCAAGTATACCTAGTGAGACCTTGATTGGCTTATCTAGGTGTGTTTGATTAGGGTTGGAGCTAAAATCTGCAGGACACCGGCCCTTCAGGAACGAGTTTGGTGACCCCTGCCACAGACTATTATAAAAGTGCGAGATGCAATATATAAACGGCACAGATGTGCGCAAACGTCTGCCCAAGCAGATCCTGCGTTCGGTCAGGGGTTTTTATGCCATTGGTCTAGTGAAAGGCCATAATCCGGGCAGTGAAGGCTGGGACAGCTGTGAAGATCCAAATATTTTCCAGGCTTCAGAGTCTCCGTTTGAAAGCACATTCGTGTTCGGAGCGAGACTGTAGCGTCTGCCATATAAACATGTGTGCACAGATGTGTTGAACGCTTTGGTTTTCAAGAGCAGAGTCTCTGCACAGAGTTGTGCAACGTGTGTCTGCAAGTCATTATTGTGGTTGATTATAATATGCATGAATAATTAAAGAGACAGTTCAACAAATATGTATATATGGGCAAGGATTAATCGCAATTAAGCAAATAAAAAAGGTTGTTTTGACATAATATATTTGTGTATATTTATTATGCAAATGTGACACACACACATACATAAAACTATACAATTCTATTTCGTTTTTATAGCTATATAAATTTGTATCATATACAGTATGTCTATATTTTACACCCAAATAAAAATAATCTTGAATGTGTGTGTTTATATATACAGAATAAATATACACTGTACACACTTTCTTTTACGTATGACATTCTGGATGCGATTAATCATTGACCAGCATTACATATACATATATATTCTGCTAGCATTAATTCACCCTCATGCTCATATAAATGGTTATGATTTTCTATCTTTCCCTTGATAAAACAGATGCAAGATGTTCAAACTGAGATTTTATCATTTATGTCAGAAGTTTAGAAGTATTGCATATGAATGTTATGTTTTTTTATGGTGTGTTGTTTTCCTCTTTTTGACCATTTATATTATTGCATGGACATCCCCTAAAATTAGCAATTTTATTTTAATTCAATAATTAAAACTACTAGTTGATATTTATCAGGATTTTACACATCTTACAATTTTAACCTTTTTTTCTGAGGACTTATTAAGGATCTGAGGATCTATTTTTTATAAATGATATTTTGCAATTCAGACGTTTTACATCACAATTCTAACTTATTTTATATTTATCTAACTTTAGATTTATGCTTGCATTATACAATTTGGGTTTATTTTCAGGATTAAAAGGATACATCTTGCAATTTTGAGGTTTTGTCTTTTTTCTGGGGACTTAGGATCTATTTTTTATACATAAAAGTTTGCAATGCAGACCTTTTACATCACAATCCTAACTGTTAATTTCAGAACTAACTTTAGATTTATGTTTACATTATACAATTTTCATTTATTCTCAAGGTTATACATTTACATCTTACAATTTTGACTTTTACCCTCAGAATTCTATGCTTTAGTATGTGATAGTTTGTTTTTAAATACAACAAGTTGACATTTATCAGGATTTTATACGTCTTGCAGTTTTATCCATTTTAAGCACTAAGAATCTATTTTTTACAAATAATAATTAGATATTTTTTATTATTTTAATTTCTGTCTGTAAAATATTTTCTCACTTCCTGTGGATTCTAGGGCACTGTAAAAAAAAACCATCACCGACGTGCTTTCCTGGGTGCACCATCATTTTTTTTTGCAGACCAAGTCTTAACAAGCCTGCCAGTTTTTCTGACTGGACCCAGACGGGTTTGAGCGGATTGACTGTCCCACACAGAATTTTTACATCACAATTCTAACTTTTAATTTCATATTTAACTTTAGATTTATGTTTACATCATACAATTTTGATTTATTCTCAAGGTTATACATTCACATCTTACAGTTTTGACTTTTCCCCTCAGAATTTAAAACTTTAATATATAATAGTTTTCAATTTTTTTTATTATTATTAATTTTTGTCACTTGTAAATATTCTCTTACCTCTAGTGGATGCTACAGCACTGAAATAATATCACTTGCACTGAAGTGCTTTCCTGGGTGTGCCAGCATTTATTTGCTATTTTTTGTGGACCAGGCCTTAACAAGCCTCCCAGTTGGTCTGACTGGACCCAGACGGGTTTGGGAGAATTGACTGGTATACCACACAGACTTTTTACATCACAATTCTAAAGTTTATTTCATATCTAACTTTAGATTTATGTTTACATCTTAAAATTTTTATTTATTTTCAAGATTATAATTAAACATATTAAAATTTTGACTTTTCTCCTCAGAATTAATGTTTCAGTAGGTAACAGTTTGTTTTTAATAATAATTACAAGTTGACATTTGTCAGGATTTTACCCATCTTGCAATTTTAACCTTTTTTCTAAGGACTTGGTATCCATTTTTTACAAATAATAATTACCTATTTTTTATTATTATTAATTTCTGTCTGTAAAATATTTTCTAACTTCCTGTGGATTCTAGGGCACTGTAAAAAAAACATCACCGACGTGCTTTCCTGGGTGCACCATCATTTTTTTTCGGACCAAGTCTTAACAAGCCTCCCAGTTGTTCTGACTGGACCCAGACAGGTTTGAGAGGATTGACTGTTCCACAATCACAATTCTAACTTTTAATTTCATATCTAACTTTAGATTTATGTTTACATCATACGATTTTGCACTGTTTTCAAGATTTTAAATTTACATTTTACAATATTGACTTTTCCCCTCAGATTTCAAATTTTAGTTTGTCATAGTTAATATTTTTATTATATTTGGTTGACATTTATTAGGATTTTACACATCTTGCAATTTTAACTTTTGTTCTGAGGACATAGGATCTATTTTCTTTAAATATATATAATATTTTGCAATTCAGACCTTTGACGTTGCAATTCTCATAGTATACATCTCATAGTTCTGTTCTTGTAACTGATAATTATAACATCTATTACTCTCTTTTTTTTTCCTTGATTAGGCTTTTTTGAGATGTTGGAAATAAAGAATTTTTGCGGATTTATTTGATGCAATTTTAAACCTTTTCATGATTCTAAGTTTATCTAGTGCAATTTTTAATAATTTTGAAGTTCTCTACACAATTTGGACTTTTTGTTCACTCTTACCTCAAACTTTATTATCTAGCAGTGTGTTTTTCTTATAATATCACAGAAGATAGAAATTTATATGGACTTTATATGACATGAGAGTGTATAAATGATGCCAGAATTGTAACTGTCAGATGAACAACTTCATTAAGGTGTTGTGGTGTGTATTTTAAGCCAGTAGATGTGTGTGTTTGTGTGTCGTTTTACTCCCAGTGCACCTGGGAGGCTGTGGTTGAACGTCTTTTGGCATCCAGGCTTGAATTAAATTGATCATTGACCTCCTTCAGCCTCTTCTCCTCCAGAAAGGCCACCAGTGAATCCCTCATGTCTACCACGTCCAGCATCTCCTGCAGGATCTCTGCCTCGTGCTTTTGCTGCTCAGGGCTTTTCTCTGAATCTGCACACACAAAAACAACAGCACAAGAAACATCCAATCAAGATTTTGGGATTTCATATTAATTGACAGGTAGAATACTATTGTTATTCGTGATTCATTCATTTTCTTTTCGGCTTAGTCCCTTTATTGATCTGGATAATTTAATTTAATTAAATAATAATAATAATAGTAATAATTCTGTAAAAAATATTTGATCTTTTAAAATTTTTTTTTGTTTTATTACTTATTAATTATTTATTATAAATGTATTTATGGTGTTTTACTAATTAATAATTTTTTGTTTTATTATTTATTATATAATAATTTATTTATGATGTTTTACTAATTATTCACTGTACACACTTATGCAATATTATATATAATTTTTATATATTATCAGAACATAATTTTATTATATACTCACAATTTATTTATTAATAATTTATTTTTGTTTATTAATAATTTGAATTTGATTAAATTAATTAAATTGCTTCAATTTAATGATTACGAATAATAATTCAGTAAATAATATTTTATCAAGATTATTTTAAAATATGTTTTATTTATATTACTTAATATTTATTATATATTATTTATTCATTTATGATTTTTCCTAATTAAATATGCACTGTACTTACATAATTTTATATAAAATATTGTTTAGATATTATTATAATATAATTATATTACACACACACACACATAATATTTACTGTACACTTAAACAATATTATATATAATATTTTTATACATTATTACAACATAATTATATTATATACACACATCATCTATTGATTAAAAATAAATTTATATTATATAATTTAATTGAATAATAATAATAATAATAATTCAGTAAATAATATTATTTTCTCTTTTTCATTTTATTACTTATTTATTATTTATTTATTTGTTATAAATGTAATTATGATGTTTTATTAATTTAATATTCATTGTATGCACTTACACAATATTATATATAATATTTTTATATATTATTAGAACCTATAATTATATTATATACAGACAATTTATTGATTAATAATTTAACTATATAGTTTAATTTAATTAAATAATTAATAATAATTCTGTAAATAATAATATTTTATCATTTTTTTGCTTTATTACTTATTTTAAATGTATTTATGCTGTTTTACTAATTAAATATTCATTATACAAACGTACACAATATTACATATGATATTTTTTATATATCATTAGAACATATAAATATATTATTTACACACATCATTAATTTATAATTTAAACATATAAATTAATTTAACTAAATGATTAATAATAATTCATTCGATCATTTTTTTGTTTTATTACTTATTTATTATCTAACTTACTTATGATGTTTTACTAATTAAATATTCACTGTACACACTTACACAATATTATATATATATATATTTTTTTATCAATTACCAAAACATAATTGTATTATACACACACAATTTATTTATTAATCATGTAATTATAGTATTTAATAAAATTAAATTCATTTGATTTAATGATTACTAATAATAATTCCGTAAATAACATTTTATCATGATTATTTTAAAATATGTTTTATTTATATTACTTATGATTTATTATATATTATTTATTCATTTAGGATTTTTCCTAATTAAATATGCACTGTATTTACATAATTTTATATAAAATATTTGAGATATTATTATAACACAATTATATTACACACACATAATATTCACTGTACACACTTACTCAATATATATAATATTTTTATATATTATTACAACAATTATACTATATACACACAAAATCTATTGATCAATAATAAAATTATATTGTTTAATTAAATAATAATAATAATAACGATAATAATTTAGTAAATCATATTTTATCTTTTTTATTATATTACTTATTATTTATATATTTATTTATTATAAATGTATTTATGATGTATTACTACTTAAATATTCACTGTACACACTTACACAATATTATATATATAATTTTTATATATTATCAGAACACAATTGTATTACACACACAATTTATTTATTATTATTTTAATTATAGAATTTAATTAAATTAAATAAATTAATTTGATTTAATGATTACTATATAATAATATTTTATCATAATTATTTTAAAATATTTATTTATTTATATATATATATATATATATATATATATATATATATATATATATATATATATATATATATATATATATATATATATATATATATATAGTCTGAAAATAATAAATATAAAATATTAAAACATTTAATTAAGTAATTAGTCAAACTGCAGGACTATTAAAGTGACCAAGTCAGTATAAAATAATTATGTATTTATGTAATGACAAGCAACACTACACACACACGCACGCACGCACAGTTTAAGTCTAGTTTATTTTTTCCCCAATTTCTGTTTAACGGCGAGAAGATTTTTTTCAACACATTTCTAAACACAATAGTTTTAATAACTCATTTCTAAAAAGTGATTAATTTTATCCATGATGACAGCACATAATATTTGACTAGATATTTTTCAAGACACTTCTATACTGCTTAAAGTGACATTTAAAGGCTTAACTAGGTTAATTAGGGTAATTAGACAGGTTAGGGTAATTAGGCAAGTTTTTGTATAATGATGGTTTGTTCTGTAGACTGTCGAAAATAAAATTAGCTTAAAGAGGCTAATACTTTTGCCCTTAAAATGGTGTTTAAAACATTAAAAGCTGCTTTTATATTAGCCAAAATAAAGCAAATAAGACTTTCTCCAGAAGAAAAAAAAATTATATCAGACATGCTGTAAAAATTTCCTTGCTCTGGTAAACATCATTTGGGAAATATTTAAAATAGAAAAAAAAAATTCAAAGGGGCAAATAATTCTGACTTGCACGCACGCACGCACGCACGCACGCACGCACGCACGCACGCACGCACGCACGCACGCACGCGCACACACACACACACACACACACACACACACACACACTATAGTATAGTATATATTATTATATCGTACATACATAGACATACGTAAATACATATATACACACACACATTATAATTATTATTATTAACATTGTTTTGCATTTTCACTAAGGACTGTTAATAATAATAATAATCATTTTTACTTGAAGCTTTACATAAAATATATTATATTTAAATAAAATATATTTATATAAAATGACAGCTTTTCAAAACAAATTCATGTCTCATTATAGGATTATTGCGATGAATATAGAGAAAATTAATATATAGACAGCCAGATGCTTCTATAATTACTATAAAAAACTATTTTCAATTGATTGTGTTCTACTGTGAATGTAGTTTAATTCGCACCATCCATTTCCATGTAGCGGCGCAGCTCCATCTCCAGCATGCTCTGTTTGTCCTCCAGCTCCAGCTGTCGAGACCTTTGAAACACACATCCACAATAACACAAACACATTACGCCACTGCTGTTAGCAAAGCCTGTAATTTAGTTTCTAACACACAGCATCCAATTGCGCGCACAGCCAATATATGCTAAATACATGCAAAGCGGCGGCTTAAATAAATGAGGCCACTCGGAACATTCATCTTCAGCATTAGAGCTCGTCAAAGACAGACAGAAAAGAGGTTGCCAGGGGCAACAAGACCGTAAGCTGCTTCATTGAGCCTTCAGCTTTTCCTTTAACACATGCAAAAATAAACCACGTTCTGTCTACAATACCTGCAATTGAGTTCATCTCAATTGCGATTGAATTACTGCTGACTTACAATTAAAACGTACAATAAAAACGCATAATTACAAGGTTAAGCAGCTGGAATGCTGATTCATTTAAAGTGAAACAATATTAAGTCAACACATTAGTACAAAAACAGTTCTAGTTGATTATAAGCATGCCTAATATTAACATATTGGCTGTTTATTAGACTTAAAAGTATTTATTCTGCATGATTATATTCTACAGCCACAGCAATATCACCCAGCAGCCCAAGACAGGTTACTTAATCAAACTAAGCAGGGCTGAGCCTGGTCAGTACCTGGATGGGAGACCACATGGGAAAACTAGCTCGCTGTTGGAAGTGGTGTTAGTGAGGCCAGCAGTGGGCGCTTAATCTGAGGTCTGTGTGGGTCCTAATGCCCCAGTATAGTGAAGGGGACACTATACTGTCAGTGAGACATTAAACTGGGGTCCTGACTCTAAAAAAATCCCATGGCACTTCTCGTAAAGAGTAGTGTTGTAACCCCAGTGTCCTGGCCAAATTCTCTTCATCAGCCCTTACCCATCATGGCCTCCCATTCACCCACCAATAGCTGGAGTGTGGTGAGCGCACTGGCGCTGTTGACCTATGGCTGCATTGCATCAACCAAGTGAATGCTGCACACTGGTGGTGTTGTGGAGAGACCCCCCATCCCCCTCATGATTGTGAAGTGCTTTAGGTGTGATACTGTTTATGTGCTATATAAATAATATTACTTACTATCCCTAATCCTGCCTAATATCTAATCTTAACCACTACCTTTTTAACCTACCTGCAATTAAAAATAAGCAATTGAATAGTTTGTTAATGGGGAGAATTGGATCTTAACATAAAGTGTGAGCAAAATTAACTAAAAGTCATCAGCAAACTTCCCCCCTTGATGGATTACAATTTTTTGAATCCCGTTTTCTACAATCTAGTTTAAATATGCAAATGAGATACATTTCCGTTGGGTTTAAAATTCTCGTTTATTCTAATCACACTAATTTTTATTAGGGATGCACTGATGTATTGTCAATATTTATCAGCTAATATTGCATTCATTTAAAGCTTAAGTGTGACGTCACGCGAAGCGGCTTCCAGGTCCAAACGCTATATCAAACTGTATAGAAAGACTGAAGGCTGATTTATACTCGACGCATCCGCTAGTTCGATTAAGTGCGTGCGGCGAAAGTGACGTCATCGCAGTGTTTGATGAGGTTCGTTTTAGGTGCACAACATTTCATCTGGCGGAGAGCACAACTTTTTCCGAGACTCGAGAGAACAGTTCGCGCATCGCCGCATTGCATTTGAGTTGGATATGAATCACTTCGAAGAGATTTTGGCTGCATTGACACTGCAAATCTTTTAGGTCAATTCACATTTTGTGACCATATCCGATTTTTTTGCTGACCTGCTTACATCATCTTTTAAAAGGGATTCGCATCCAATTGTCTGCATTTCCACAGCACACGCCAAAGGCGCAATGAGCAGGAAAAAAAGAGCAGGCGCTGACTGACCGCTGATAATTAAAGTGCGCCTATTTCTCTGCTCCTGTATTTAATCTGTTTGCAGGGTTTCATTTTTAAAATTCTTTTTGACAAGTTGTTATACTATAGTTTATGACAGAAAAGTCCTCATTTGGCCATCTACTTTTAATCTAGGCCTTTTAAAATTAGTAGGCATCTTAATGTAATGTCCATGGCTTGATTTACAGTTTGCACGTGATATACACATGACAGAAATTGTGCTCTCTCAACACCCTTAAATACTTGTGCTATATGACAATATAAAAGCTTTTTTAGTCCTCGAGTATGAGATTTAAGGTTTGCGACTCTGCTGTATATTGACTATATATTGACGTCAAATATTACAAAGGTGATTATTTTCTACATAAATATAAAAACCACTGCCTCCATGCCTTCTTCATGGCTTATTTCAGTTTATTCATGACAATTTGCTATATTTATATATATATATAATGTTATTATTATTAGCAGATTATTTTTTTATTTGCATATTTATATTTGTTTTAATAAAAACAAGTTTAGATTCGTTTATCTGGCAGGTTTGGGAGACGTCTGCATTCCTATACAGGGAATAAAAATAAGACGCATGTTTGGATATAACTCAGTTTTTTGACCACACTTTGTTATTATTGTTCATTTATTCGTTTGCTGGAAGAGGCTTGTTCTTTATCCTAGCGATGCAGATGCTCTGTTTAACTGTTTTCTCGCTAGTGAAGCGTTCAGTTTTTTCTTTTACAAAGTCCGCCTTGTAAATAGCAAATGCACCATGACGCGATGCAACTGACTCTTAAAGGGAATGGGTGATGAGACTCTGATTGGTTTAATGCTCAAAACAGAAGTAAATAAGTGCAACAATGCGCTGAGGCGCAAACCCTATTTTTCCGTCCTTAAAATAGCTAAAGTGGATTCAGACATGACTTTGCACTTAGATCGTTAAAATAAAGCCCTTTAATTTTCTTTATATTAGACTACATTACAATAATACATTAATCTCAAAGTTGACGGGCGCAAAAAAAAGATCGAGTTGTGTTTAGTCACAGTTTTTAGACTTACGCCACCATGAGATCAGACTCCTCTGACAGCAGGTTGTTTTTCTCCTGGACCAGTTCAATCCACTGATCAATGATTTCAGGGTCACCTGTACCTAAAAACACAAACACAGACACTCTCACAATGTTAGAACGCCTGCAAGAGCTCCAAATCCTCACAGACTTTACACGCTTTTCATCCTGGAATACTTACTATAAAACAGTACTAAAATAAAATTCATGTGCAAGTTAAAAACATTACAAACATTTTATACGGTTGAACAAAAAAACAAACAAACACTTGAAACTTAAAATCTGTTGAATAATTTGAATGAAGGAACTGTTTATTGCATCTCTGATAACTTATTCACCCAGATGAAGATGTACAGATTTAATGGACATGTCTATGACGTACAAGTGTTATGAGGGTTAAAAATTTCTCTGGGTTTCTGTGGGTCTGACTGCGGTCTAATATGATGAAATGGCATCTTTAGTGGACTGTGTGTGTGTGTGTGTTTTTGTCTGCAGATGGATGAGTTGTCATACCCGTCTCTCCTCTCAGAGCTCGCTCCAGCTCCACTCCTTTCTCCTCCAGCTCTTTAAAGGTCACTTCGATCTCTTCCAGACGTCTCTGAATCGACTGTGGAGGCGTCACAAACCAGGACACCACCACGGGAGAAGAACAGATTTAATTACAACACTCCATTTTGTCATCTTCATATATAAATTCATGCTGGGATTTCTTGTACTGCTAACAACTGAGTTTACAATAAAGGTTGTAAACATGAGTGAACAATGAAATACAATGGGCTATATGCACAGCCAGTGTTTTTCAGCCACCGATAAACTTCAGGTGGAATGTTAATGTGACTATAAGCTTTTCTTTTACAACATTTTAGGAATGTAACTATGCACACAACAATTTACAATAGTATTTTTCTACAAAATAAAGCCCTTCAGTCTTATACAACAGTTCCCTGCTCTGCATTAGGCTGTTGATAAACCTGTTGGGATTTATTCTGTGATAACAACCCCCTGGATGTATGCTATCTCTAAATAATTTGGCTAGTAAGCAATCTACACTATGCAGGCTTGATGCAGACCAGATCTTTCTCACCTGAGCTTTGTGGAAACGCTGGATTTCAGTCATTTTTGCTTTCCGCTCCAGAGTTTTCATCCTCTTTAAGTTGCGTTTCTCTGAATCCGAAAATTCAAAATCAGCTCCCTGAACGCATAAACACAAACTCAGAGTAAACACCTTTTAGCTCACACACACACACACACACACACACACACACACACACACACACACACACACGCGCACAAACGCACACACGCACGCACGCACACACGCACGCACACGTTTGTTTTTGTGAAAAGTGGGGACATTACATAGGTTTCCATTCATTTTATACTGTCCAAACCGTATATTGTATTGCCCTTACCCCACCCCTAAACCCAACCATCACAGGAGACTGTGTGCAGCTTTACTCTCTGATTAAACTCATTCTGTAGGATTTACAAGCATTTTGAGAAACGAGGACGTCACCAATGTCCTCACATTTCACCTTCTTTTTGTAATACCTGTGTCATACCCATGTCATTATACAGATTTGTGTCCTGATATGTCACAAAAACACGTACACACAGGTACACACACGTACACACACACACACACACACACAAAGAAACTCACAATAGACCATTTCATAACTGCATCAAGAAGCAATTCAATCAAAACTTGTTAAATGTTAAATGTTAATGTTAAAACAGCTATAATGACATTATTTATCAATATGTGGCTCTTAATGGATTTTTGGAAGCTATAGAAATTAAAAATGTAAAACAGGAAATAAATTGAGACTGTTGTTGTTTACATCCCTTAAAGGCCGCATTTACACTGCACTGCTCAAGTGACTTAATTCAACTCTTTTTTTACATTGTCATTATGGGGTATTGTGTGTAAAATTGTGAGGTAATAAATGGATTTAATCCATTAATCCAGGCTGTAACATAAAACAACGTGAAAAAAGTGAAGCGCTATGAATACTTTCCGGATGCACTGTACACTTTACGGCCAATCAGTTACTTAAATATGCTTTCAATATGGTTAGTGTTAAAATCCAGGTTGGGTTTTGGGTTAGTTGCAAACATTTAAATACATAATTAATTCAAATAACTACAGTAAGTACTGTACATGAAACATTTATAACAAAAATGGTCACATTGACATACTGGAAATAGCCAAATTGTGCCAACAAATACAAAAAAATACTTTATATAACAACTACGAAACATATTACTTTATCTCACCTCGCAATCCAAATAATGTTCAGCCTGAAGGTCCTCTTCATCCTCATCTTCATCATCTTCATTATCATCTTCTGATACATACTGATCTGGCTGACTTTGACCTGATGAGCGAATAAAACACCAAAATTAGCAACTGAAACAAAATATAACATTTCTAAAACTTCCTTTCTTTCCTGTACAGTTCAACTGAAATAACACAAATCAAAAAAGTCAAACATCAGTAAAAAAAATCATTGAAGGAAATACAAAAAAATATTAAAAGGTGAATAAGCTAATTGTCAAACGATGTTGATATTTGAAAGCACCAAAACAATCATGCCCATAGTCAACCAGACCCTTTTTGATATTGCCACTATAGTTACTGGACACACCCCTTACTGCTGAGTGGCTGAAATGTTTTGTGACTCAGCCAGACGCTGTGGTCAAAAAAGCATTTGGGTTACCTTGGCTTACCCATACTCAAAATTCGTCCTCTGCAAATTTTTTTACATTTGCACACCCTCACACAGACAGTAAACATACTTCTGGAGCAGTGTATCATTCACTCCCCCATCTACGATAACTGTCAGGACTGGGAATCAAACCTCCAACTCCCTGACCATAAGACCACAACTACAAAAGCCGTGCAATATTTAAAATTTAATATTCATAATTCCTAATAAAATTCATAGCTCTACATTTACTAATGCATTATGAATATCTAAATTCATGCTTGTAAATATTAGTTAATACACTGTTAGTTACACTCTCAAAAATAATGGTATCACTGGGGTGGTACCTATTCAAAAGGTACACTTTTTTACTTTACAGGGCCACAATTGTACCTTAAAGAATTGGTTTCCGAAGTGGGGATCGGGGCCCCTTTAGTTTAGAATTGCCATATTTTATCCATAACACACAGAAGATAAAAATAGTTAATAGTTACAAAAAAAAGCAACAACTTGCAAATGAAAAGTCATCAGCCTTTAAATTTTTTTTCATAGGATTGATGTGTTTACGTTAGATTAACGACAAATCAATAGCGTCAGCTGTAGCAGATTGTTTTTATAGCACCTTTGACACTTTTATGGCATGGCTATGGCCCTTAGCTGCGCAGTGTGTGTGCGTTTTGTGTGCAATTCGTAAGCGAAACTTTGTGATCTCACAAGGGCCGGAAGTACTTTGTGTAGTCCCCAAAATTCATTCATTGTAGGCTTTGCTAAGCTAACTCTGTAAAAACCAAGGTCTCCCTTTGCATTGAACTTTGAGCTTTTTACATTCAGAGATGTTGTTTATGTTTGCACAGCTACATTACACATCAACTAAAGTGTAAAATATGATATCGTAGTGGACCACCCCTTTAAATAAGTAGCTTGAACAAACAGCAAATGTATTTTTTCAGTGAACACAGAAGCTTGATAAATTGTTTATTTTTTTAAATATTGCATTGTTTTGGCTGTTTACATAACTGTATTTTAAGGGCGTAAAACTGAAATGTCCCCACCAATAATTTAATCGACTTATTTAAGAATAGAATAAGATAATGCTGTCAACCCTTAGTAACCTACATGTGCACAAAGTCAAGTTTGCTACGATTTCACCGTGATACTATTAACTAAGGCTGTGCAATTAATCAGAATTCAATTTCAGCCTCCATGATTATGGAAAATAATAATCAGGATAAATGGCATCACACACCTTAGTATGTTTCTCTACATTCAAACCTCCTCAAGCCTGACTGCAGTGAAATCATGTTAACTGACTTGGGACATGTTTATTATTTGTATTATTAAGTGTTTATTTTATATTATTAATACTTTATTCATGTTTTTAAAAGTGCAAAAGGGAATTTGTGATGTTCAATGCATGTACTCCAGGGATGCATGTCCCCACCAATGTCAAGAGCAAATCTTTGCTCTTTCTGTATTTTATTATTGTTCTGTATGTTCAAAACGAGCAGATTATACTATGCAGTTCGCATGGATTGTACTTATTGTCATTCAAGCCGCCTCATAGCAAACAGGCCGCTTGTTTGAATCCCAGCTGGGCCAGTTGGCATTTCTGTGTGGAGTTTGCATGTTCTCCCCAAATTCGTTGGGTTTCCTCCGGGTGCTCTGGTTTCCCCCACAAGTCCAAAGAGTCACATAGGTGAATTGGGTAGGCTACATTGTCTGTAGTGTATGTGTGTGAATGAGTGTGTGTGGCTGTTTCCCAGTGATGAGTAGCAGCTGGAAGAACATCTGCTGTGTAAAACATATGCTGGATAAGTTGGCAGTTCATTCTGCTGTGGCGACCCCAACTTAATAAAGGGACTAAGCCGAAAAGAAAATGAATGAATGAAATTGGCCATAGTGTATCTGTGTGAATGTGAGTTTCCCAGTACTGGGTTGCGGCTGGAGAGGCATTGGCTGCATAAAACACGTGATGGATTAATTGGCGGTTCATTCCGTTGTGGCGACCACTGATTAATAAGAGACTAAGCTAAAGTGAAATGAATGAATAATAAAAAAAAAAAGGTTTCAAAATATTTTCCAACCTGCAGGAACTCTGTGAACGCTGAATCGCTGCTGGAGCCGCGGTGAAGACAGATTCCACGGGGAAAACTTGGAGCGCATCTTTCCGTGCTGAGAATGGCCAGTCAGCGGCAGCGGAGGTTCACTCTTCCTCCTTATGCAGGGGCGGTTTCGTTGCTCACGATGGCTCTTCCCCCACGTCGTGCCTCCGCTCCAGTAGCCCTCCTCTTCATGCTGTTTGGATGAGGAGGAGGTGGAGGCGGCAGAAGACGAGCCCCGTGTCTCAGAGTCTGAATCCTGGCTCAACAGATCCACCTTCTCCTCTTCGCTCTGCTGGAGTTTGCGCAGGGACGGTTTGGGTTTGGGCTCCTCAGGAATCTGCTCTGCTTCCTCTGGAATATTACAGGGTTCGTGCACCACATTATGGACAGTGCGAGGTTTCGGGAGCGGAGCTCTGGAGCCACGCGGGGCAGGAACTGGATTGATGTTGTGTTGTTGGTTTTCCATGTTTGTGTTTTCCGCACTGAGCTCTGAAGGTTTGGGAGGTTGATGGGACTCCTCAAGATCAGGTGGTTCATCTTGGTCTGGAGCAGGAAACTCAGTTGATTCATCAAAGTCAGGGTCAACAGAGATCTTGTACGAGCCCTTACGCTTTATTGAGAGATGCGCAGGTGGGGATGAAGCCGCTGTTGTTTCTCCATTTTTGTCCTCCTTACTTCCGTTCTCAGTATGATTCTAGAAAATGAATAAAACACAATTTTACATTTTTTGTAAGCATCATAGAGATATTTCAGCTTTTTAACTGCCCCTCCAAAAAGTTTTTGGATTGGATTTTTTAACTCGTAATTTCGCTAGTTATATATATATATATATATATATATATATATATATATATATATATATATATATATATATATATATATATATATATATATATATATATATATAGTTATATATATACACACACACAGATATACATACTTACATACATATATACATACTTACATATATATATATATATATATATATATATATATATATATATAAATAGATAGATAAATAATTTAAACCTATACCAAATGGTTTATATATATAGATAGTTGAAGAATTATTAGCCCAATTATACAAAAAATTATTATTGTATAACGATGGTTGTTTTCTGTAAGCTATCAAAAAAATAATAATTTGCTTAAAGGGGGTAATAATATTGTCTAATAATTTTGTCCCTTAAATGGTGTTAAAAAAAATTAAAAACAGCTTTTATTCCAGCCGAAATAAAACAAATAAGACTTTCTTCAGAAGAAAAAATATTATCAGACATACTGTGAAAATGTTACCTTGCTCTGTTAAACATCATTTGGGAAATATTTAAAAAAAGACAAAAAAAAAATAAAATTTAAAGGGGGGCTAATAATTCTGACTGTATGTATATGTATATATATGAAATGATTATATGATTTACATATGAAATGATTGACTGAATGGATGACTACACATTGCATATAGAATACAATTAATTATATAAACAGTTTACGCATGTTGCATTTCTTTCACTTATTTAGGGTATACTGTATGCAGAAACCCTGCAGGTAATTCAAATACCTTTTTAAAGATATTCTCAGAATATTTTAAGACCTCTTCGCCACTTCAAGTTCTAATCAGTATCGAACCTTTAACTTAATAAACAGTTGCTAATAAACAGTTGTAGTTAAATTAATGAATAGAGCACAACCATGCAACAGAACTCAGATAAGCTCGGAAGAAACAAAGATCGAAAGAATAAATTAAAGTGGTTGTTTTCATCGACAGGCTTCAGCCACGGTTTAAACTCGTCTTTCTTCAGCCAGGAGTACGCAAACTTACATTTGCCCATTTTGCTGCTCTATGGTTTCGCTACATGTGGACAGCGTCAGATCGCCTTCCTGCATTTGTCACAAATTATGTGACATCACCAGGACGGAGGGCTTGGCCAGAAGTGCCCTGGCCTAAACCAATCATGTAGATGGAGTACACCGTTGTTAATATTATCAATATATTTATGCTGTTTTGAAGTCAAACACTTTGGACAACAAAATTTAAGACCGCGTAAAAATTCGATTAAAATTTTTAATACCTTTTAAAGGCCTTAATTTTCTCATAATTGATTTATCAACTTTTAATCATTTTTAAGACCCCGCGGACGCCCTCTTATTCCTTTCACTCACTTCCACTATTAAGAAGCAGTTTATTAAAATCAATTGCAAATTAAAATAAATTGTAAAAAAAAAAAAAAAAAAAAAAAAAAAAAAAAATCACAATATCAGTTAGAAAAATTGCAATTAGACTTTTCACCCCAAATGGCAAAACCCTAAAGCAGATCCCCTTAAAACTAACCAAGCAAAGCCAACAAATGTTCACTCTTGCATTATATAGGTGTGTGTTTATGCATTTTACTGAAACTGCTCATCTTCAGGTTAATAACAGACTAGGCTGCCTAGTGCAACAAAATGTCACAGCAAAACGCTTAAAGAAAACTGCATCGGCTCTATAAGAGTCTTATGACCAACCACTAGGAATCCAATCTCAGAAGCATTACTCACACAGAAGCTTGTTCTACACACACACACACACACACACACACACACACACACACACACACACACACACACACACACACACACACACACACACACACACACACACACACAAATGGATTTGCAGCACAGTCCCACAGCGTAAAACATCATTCTGCACAACAGCAAGAAAGCTCCGGAAATGGTTCTCCGGACGCAGCAGCTGACCCACATTAGATCGTGTCATATCATGTCGATCACGAAGAAAAAAAAAGGCTGAGATTACCTTAGTGAAGACCACAAGGCTATCATACCAATATAACAAATAACAAGGCAGGTCTCAAGCCGATGACACTAGAACAGGGGTGTCCACACTCGGTCCTGGAGGGCCAGTGTCCTGGAGAGTTTAGCTCCAACCCTAATCAAACATACCTAAACCAGCTAATCAAGCTCTTACTAAATATACTAGAAACTTCCGGGCAGGTGTGTTGATGCAAGTTGGAGCTAAACTCAGTAGGATAACGGCCCTCCAGGATCGAGTTTGGAAACCCCTGTACTGGAATCATGATTGATTAAATATAATTCAACATAAAAACAACATATTTATTCTCCCTCATGTGGATTTAAACCTACCAAGAGTTTATTTCTTCTGTTGAACAGAAATGCAGATAGTTTGAAGAATGCTGGTTGCTTCCATAGCAAAAAAAAAAATACTATGGAAGTCAATGGGTGCAAGCCACCAGCATTGTTCTAAATATCTTCTTTTGCTTTTAACATAAGAGAGACAGTCAAATAGGTTTTGAACAAATCAGGGTTGAGGAAATGATTTTATTTTTTTGGTGAACTGTCCCTTTAAGGCCTTTTATAAATGATCAGTACCAGCTATCTGAAGCCCAGGCCTTTATTTTGATGTCAGCTGTAACGTAGGTGTTGTAATTGGATAGTGCAGTTGGTGGCAGAATTGCGCATCTAAAATGTCTGAGGTGTGGAAATATGAAAGCAGTTCAGCAGCAATGCGTACTGGTGTGCAGTGTGAGCATTTTGAGATGCACTTGGAACAATACTACAACACTGGCAATTTGATACAGCAACTAAAAGCTAAAAATACAACATAAAACAGCATTTTCTCTGAAGTACTTTGCACAGAAATGGCAATTTAAAGTAACGATGAACATTGTATATACTGAATTGTAGACAAACTCTGATTAAAATGCTAATAATAAGATTAAGGCATTTAAATATTTGTTTAAAGCAACTAAAATGGGCATAAATGCCATTTTTATTTTTTATTATGTGCCCTGTCAATCTTCTCGTCCCATCATCCACATTTCTGTCAAATTTATTTTCCCATATATTGAATTGGAGATTCAGCAGCACCTTAATCAGCCATTGGCAGGCCTTTCATGCAGGATGAAAATCTCATCAGGTATAAGTAATTATACATTCAGATATTAATGGATTCAGTATTCAGTTCCCTTTGTTGTTGCAAATGAATTATTACAACAAGGTTAGCTATTAATCAACAATCTTTCAATCATCTTTACATGCCTAACCGACCGTCTTGCACATCTGCCATGTTTGTAGTTTGTTAAAAGTTTATACCGGTGTATGTACTTAAAATACATAAACAACGTTAATTCACATCAAACATGATATGTATCGCGGGCCATTTTAGCTATTCAATTCAACTGGACACAGTACTTCTGAGTAACTTTGGAAACCTCATTTCAACAAACTGGCATACAATAATTTTATTTTCGAATGCCGTTTATGATGGAAATTATGCAAATTGACTATTATGCAAAATTGGCTACCGTTTTCTCCACAGCAGGCTAGTAAGTTGGAGAGAACTATTTATTTTTTGCCATTTAAAGCAAAGTATCAAGGAAAAAAAAAAACCAAACAGAACTGCTGTTTACATTACACTTGCGTTTTCAAGTAGATCCGTTTTCGGCACAACTGTGGAAAATGCAACCGCATCCACCATGACCGGCCTGGATTGACACAGATTGTAAAGAAAAATAACAAAAAAATAAATAAAATTATAAATTTTATCTGACAAAAGGGACTGACAGATTTTTTTTTAACCTTTATTGGGAAAACAGAGTACAGACAAGAAAATGTGGGAAGTAGAGAAATAGGAAAGATCAGCAAAGGCCCTCAAGCCGGGTATCGAACTCTGGTCACCGTGTGCACCTTAGTGCCATGTAGCAATGCACAGTAAAATTTTCCTCTCTTTTTTTTATAAATATAAAATATTTTTTTTTATATTTAAAGATGTTTGTGTGCTGTAATAAGTGCATTATGGACCTGACTGTAAATCACCAACGCACTAGTTGAACAATGACGCTGTCTATTTCAGTTGCCTCAAAATAACAACCCGCCAACAATGCACCTCCATTTCAGAACTGCAAATCCACAGGGACAAAAATGAGTGCTAATGCATTTACTGTTTAAACAATGTTCCACGGGACATACCTGGCACTGTATTGCTGGCTACAATCCAACCAGCTCTTTAAGATCTCAAAACTCAGAGCTTCTGGTAGTACCCGGTACAGCAAAGTCCACTAAAGGAGGTTGAGCCTTCTCATATATGGCTCCTGAACTCTGGAATAGACTTCTTGAAAATATCCTCCAGAGTTCACATGTCCACATACACCGAGGCAGCCTTTAAGAGTGAAATTAAATATGCTGTGTTTTCTGCCAGGGCAACCCGGGGTGGTAAAATATAATTGGGTAAACTAAAAATATGTTACAAAGGCCAAAACAGAGATGGACTTTTAAAGACAAATAACTGGCTTTAGCATTGCTTTTCAGATAAACAATTAAATCAACTATGCTTTTTAAACTTTATGGTATTGTTATGCTTTAGAAGAGATAAAAGCATGCATACAGCACCTTTAAAAATGTCATCTATGGTTGTTTTGATCCCCCTTTTCCCCCTCAGGCACCATTCAGACACTAGTACCATTTTAAAAGTATTGATTCATCTCCAGTGTCATAAAAACATAAACAACACCCAGCTGCACACTAAAGCCTGGAAATAAACTACCTGGCAACCACAAAAAACACCCTAGCAACTCAACAGCAACACGACATCAATCCTCCTCAACGACTAGAACTGAGAATCTTTCAGAAAATATAGTATAGGCAAGACCATATTATTCTGTCTAAATAAATCACACTTCTTATAGATAATTTGCATGCATGAGCTGCAGTACGATGTCTTAGTAATAAAAGCTTTTATGCTACCCACAGACTCGGCGCAATAATAAAGCTCATTCCCAGTATCCTCACATGCAGGAGGCAATCAAGCGTCTCATTAGGCGTGATGGGATTCATACCTGTGCGCCTCCATGACCTTCATCACCCTCCTCTTCCTCAGCCAGTGAGTGCAGCTCGCAGTAAAACCTCCCTGAAGACAAATCAAATTCAACAGCATGCTCTGGATCAGCTGTGCATGTAGAGGATTGTAATGGGGATGTACATGCATTTTTCAAAACACTCAGTGAATTATTGAACAAGCTGTTTTTTTTAGGGAAAAGCAGTATCGTGTAGGAATCGTCGATTACAGGTGAAACTAAAAAGTGATGTTGAGCATTTTCAAAGGCATGTCAGGTGTTCGTACTGTAATAATGATAATCTAATACATTCTGCATGTTAGATGATTTAAAGGCTTATGAAATTTTTTATGTAACATCAAAATGTTTTAGTCCTTATGACAGCAGATGAGAGACAAACGTGTGATAAATAATAAAAGGAAGTGTATTATGTAATATACGAAATGTACAGAAAGCAGTGTTGACATATTTTTTTAGAAATTATGAAAATTTTTATACTGCATATATATACACATGTTATATGTATATATATATATATATATATATATATATATATATATATATATATATATATATATATATATATATATATATACACATAGTAGAAGTCAAAATTATAAGTCCCTTTTGATTTTGATTTTCTTTTTGAAATATTTCCCAAAAGATGTTTAACAGAGCAAAGAAATGTTCACAGTATGTCTGATAATATTTTTTCTTCTGGAGAAAATCTTATTTGTTTTATTTCGGCTAGGATAAAAGCGGATTTTAATTTTTAAATCACCATTTTTGGGACAAAATTATTAGCCCCTTTAAGTTAATTTGTTTTTCCGATAATCTACAGAACAAACCACTGTTATACAATAACTTGTCTAATTACCCTAACCTGCCTAGTTACCCTAATTAACCTAGTTAAGCCTTTAAATGTCACTTTAAGCTATATAGAAGTGTCTTGTAAAATATCAAGTTAAATATTATTTACTGTCATCATGACAAAGATAAAATAAAACAGTTATTAGAAATAATTGTTTAAAACTATTATGCTTAGAAATGTGCTGAAACAATCTTCCCTACATTAAACAGAAATTGGGGAAAAAAAATAAACAAGGGCGCTAATAATTCAGGGGGGCTAATAATTCTGACTGCAACTGTATACATATATACACACACACTACAATAATTATTAAATTAAAACGTCAAAAAATGTATGATATATAGAAATATTAATTACTTTATTTATACAACAGTTTTGTCAGGTTCTCGAATCTTGGTACCAATTGCTGATATTCTGCAATAACAGCACTCGAACAGCCTCTTCACCCTTGTGTTTTACTCTGCCCCCATGGAGTGACAGCAGATCAATAAAGTCTCTACAGTTTGACAAATATTGCAGCCGTAGGACAACATAATGTACTTTTGAGGCTTTTAGGCTCAAAACAACTACACATCGAACTACTATACGGCGAACATCAGCCTGTGATATTGAGCAGAGCAAAGTCCTTAGGGGAAAAAAATCTGCATTGTCTTACAGCATTTCAAACTACAGCTGATCAAATCATTACAGAACAAGTAAGTGACACTCTAAGTCGATGTCTTTTTTTGTATGTTGTAGTGCTGTAGTTATACCATAGTAATCTGGTAGTGTTTGCTTTGTGAGCAAAAATCACCTGTTTTGTCAGCACTTTAGATATTACGCAAGAGAATCATTCAAATACTAGCTCTAAAGTGACGTCTTTTTAAGCAACAGTTTCAAATGACCGTCAGCTGACAGTGAATGAATGGCAGAAAAAAGTACTTTTAAGACTTTGAGATTTTGTCTTTGATTTTCTTTTTTATACACAAGATTATGCTGTCGAACTGTTGTATAAACACAATATCACACTCGTAGCAGTGCAATAAGGCTGTTTAGCATAACTGGTGGGACACAAAGGCACTTGAGCCAACGCACGCCTTCCACTAGTGCCGATATACAGCCATATTGCACTGCTACGAGCATAATATATACAGTTGAAGAATTCAGAATTATTAGCCCCCCTTTGAATTTTTTTCTTTTTTTGATATGTCCCAAACGATGTTTAACAGAGCAAAGAAATTTTCACAGTAAGTCTGATAATATTTTTCCTTTTGTGGAAAGTCTTCTTTGCTTTATTTCGACTAGAATAAAGGCAGTTTTAAATTTTTTTAAACACCATTTTAAGGACAAAATTATAAGCCCTTTAGGCTATTTTTTCGATAGTCTACAGAACAAACCGTAGATCCATAATAATTTGCCTAATTACCCTAACCTGCCTAGTTAAACTAATTAACCTAGTTAAGCCTTTAAATGTCACTTTAAGCTGTATAGAAGAGTCTTGAAAAACATCTGGTAAAATATTATTTACTGTCATCATGGCAAAGACAAAATAAAACCATTATTAGAGATACGTTTTTTTTAAACTATTATGTTTATAAATGTGTTGAAAAAAATCTCTTCATTAAACAGAAAAAAAATAAACGGGGGTGCTAATAATTGTGACTTCAAGTGTGTGTATATATATGTATGTATGTATGTATGTATGTATGTATGTATATATATATATATATATATATATATATATATATATATATATATATATATATATATATATATATATATAATTCTAAATAATAGAAAGTATCAAAAATAATAGATTCTAGTCTTACCATTGTCAGAGTGAAAAGAGTATCCGCCCTGCCGCAGAGTGGAGCCGCACTGAAAACAGTTGAAGCAGCTGCGATGGAAGAACTTTCCCTCTGCACTTTCTCTCTCCACCACATACAGATGCTTCTTGCAGAAATAACAGGGTTCACATGCACTCGTCTCTGAGGAGAGCTGGAGATAAGACAAGAGTCACAAAACAATATGATAATTACAAAGCCGCAAATTTTAGTTTTTTTTCCAATTATCATAAAGAAAAAAGAATTTTTATTAGTTTATTAACTAATTTATTAGTTCATATTAGTAAGCAGTTCATTAGTAAAACATATAAAACAGACCGACTATATATATATATATATATATATATATATATATATATATATATATATATATTTATTTATATATATATATATATATATATATATATATATATATATATATATATATATATGTATAAACCCAGGCTGCTTAGCTTCAGTGAGTAACCAGTTTTGGGTTGCAGGGTGATAAGGCTGTGATTTGGCTGTTTTAATCTCTATAACCAGCTCACTGCTAGTTTATCCAATTATATTTAAGCACTCTGCGATGCCCTGGTGGAAAACACACCGTATTACATTTCAGTCTTGTAGGCTGCATCAATGCATTTATGCACAGCCCAAAATGTGACCTCCGGAGGACAGCAGCAGCCTCCGAAATAAGACGCAGAATCGAAGTTATAAAAATCCACAAGCGGTAGTTTTTAATTAGCAAATAATATCAATATTATAATTGTGAGACACAAATGTCCTGTTCCCCTGTTGGTAGCGTCAATCTGGCACCCTGCATTTGAGTGATGTCAGGAAAAAAAAACCTTGGGTGAAAAAGTGTTTCAAATTATGAGTGCAATACCTAGTTCAACCACTGGGTGTCAATCTTACATACTGCACCGTTAACTGTGTTAATAACTGTATGCATGAACCAGCAATGGACCACCGCTTACAAAATAAATCAAATGATCAACTGTCCCTTTAGTATCCACAAATCTCTTGAGTTCTGTTGTGCTGATCAACTATAATCCAGACTACACATTGAACATCGTACGATTTGACTATTGCGGATTGCGATATCGATGCTGAAACGATATATTGTGCAGTCCTAACATTCACTGTTGCTAAATGTCATTGAGAAACAATTTCAGCACTCACACTTTCCTCTTTCACATCCTTCTTCTCTTCTTTCTCCTTCATGTTTTGCTGTCTTGGTCCTTTCACGGATGCCAGTCGATCCTGAGAGACAGAGATACACACACACACAGGTCACATGATCTCATTTACAGCTCAGCTTACATAACGCAAATGGACAGAAATAAACAATGATTTCACGATTATCCTGCATTATCAAGCAAGCACGATCAACTCTTCATCTCATCCTTTTATAATTCACTTAAACTTCCGTATAACGCATGGGAGTAACTGTCTTTCGAAACAGCTGTGTGTGTGTGTGTAACAGTGTTTTTTCATCAACACTGTGGTTTTGTTACAATAGAGGACTTCATGCTCTATTTAACCCAACACACACAACTGACGACCTCCGACAGAAAGCAATGCTGTAATGTCAACAGAAAGGGTTTGTTTTGCATGATAACAGGCAGGTGTTTGTGTACCTTATGTCTTTGCAGAGAGTTGCGTTTGAGTGTGTTGAGGAAGGCAACGGCTGAACGCTTTCTGGACAGGGAGAGTGTGTTGGACTGCGCTGAAATACACAGAAGGACAAAAGTGAGACACGAATGTGTGAGGAAATAGACCTGGACTAGGGCTGCACGATATTGGAAAAATCGGACATTGCGATATTTTGTTTTTCTGCAATATTCTGATATAAAGACGATTTCACCAGATGGCCTAAATACCTCTATTTAGAAAAAATCTTGAATTTAGATTGGTGTGACTTTGTAAGGCTGTGAATCATCTATAAACAATAATAAACAAATAGCTAGCAAAAATAATTGCAATAGAGCAAAGAAAAAAGTCAAATAAACAGTGCATTATAGTTTTCTGGAAGTCAAACAGTATTCTGGTTCAGAAATTAAATAATGAAATGTGAAACAACACTGTATAGTCTTCATTGTATTAATAATTCAGTTAAATTATTCTTCATTAAAGTTACAACTGCGTTACTTTTTGTGCCCAAATGCTTTGAACTCTCTTAAAATGTATTTAAAACACATGCAAATAATAAAGTTTCACCCTGTTATTATTATACGATGACGCCACAAATCTCATGTATTCTCAATTGTTGTTCTGATCAACTATAATCCCTCAACATACTGTATCATACGCTGCGATGTGACTATTGAGCACACACATTGCGATATCGATGCTGAAACAATATATTGTGCAGCCTTAAACTGGACCAATTTAAAAATCTGTTTACATATGAGAGGTGCAGAAATTAAAATGAGTACGTTTAGCAATGAAGTTCAACACTTTTTGAACTACAGAAAAAGAAAAAAAACGTGAACAAACAACAACAAAAAATTACATGAACTATTATTCAAAGCAATAACAAATAACTTTTCTTTCTTTTTGAAATATTTCCCAAATGATGTTTAACAGAGCAAGGAAATGTTCACAGTATGTCTGTATAATATTATTAGTAATATTATAATAGTAATATTTTTTTCTTCTGGAGAAAGTCTTATTTGTTTTATTTCAGCTACAATAAAAGCCAATTTAAATTTTTTAAAGCCATTTTAAGGTTTAAATCTTTAGCCCTTAAATTAAAATAAACAGAGTGTGTGTGTGTGTGTGTGTGTGTGTGTAACATCAATAGCAATGCTGCAATGCAATTAAAATAATAAAGCAAATCAAATTAAATGTAATAAGTACATTAAATACAAAGAATATATACACATAATAAAATAAAATCAATAATTTTACAAATACATATTAAAGTAACAACATAAATTACATCACATATATAAAAAATTAAATAAAATGCAAAACAAATGAAAAATAAATATAAACATTCAAAGAATAAAAAGTAAACAGAAAATAAAGTAAAATACTGTATAATAAAATAAATAAATAAATAAAACCAGTACAAAAATAAACAGTGAAAAAATTATGAACTTTAAAATAAAGATTAAATAAAAATATTTTTTAAAAACAACATGCATCTAAAAAATAATAATAAATATCAACAGCAAAGCAATGAAAAGAATAAAGGAAATAAAACTACATGTAATAAATCGATTTTTTAAAAATCTATAATAAATAGCAACAACAAAAAATGTTAAACTGTACATGAGCAACTTTTCAAAGTAACAACATAAGTTATATTACATATGAAAAAAACAAGAAAATAAATCAAATGTAATATATAAATTTTGAAAAAGAAATTTAAAAATAATAATAAAATAAAATCATTAAAATTACAAATAAAATTTAAAAAAAAATCAACAGTGAAAAAATAGGAACTGTGAAACTGAAAGACTAATTAAAAATACATTTATAAAAAACAACATACAACTAAATAGTATTAAATATCAACAGCAAGACTATTTAGAGAACAAAGCAAATGCAGTTGAATTTAATAAAACGAAACAAAAAACACAAAATTTTTGATATATACACAAAAAAATAAAATCAATAATAGCAAAGTAACAACATTACATGTTAAGAAAACAAATAAATAAAATGTAAAATATATTATTATATAATATATAGTATTATAATATATATATATGTAATATATAGTATTATAATATATAAATGTATTATAAATAATTGTAAAAAGATTTTTAGTTGAAGTCAGAACTATTAGCAACCCTTTGAATTTTAGTTTTTATTTTTTAAATATATGTCAAGTATAAACATTCAAGGAACAAAACAATAAAGTGAATAGACAATTTAATGTAAATACAGTATAATTAAATTTTAATTCAAATAAAAGTATATAAAATTATATAATAAATATAGTGCAAAAGAATGTGAAAAAATGAGGACCTCTTTAAATAAAATACATTTTAAAATAAAACAAATCATGTCTGAACAGGAAAGCCTCATTTTGATAATCTAATAAATGCAAGCTCTCATTTCACAATTCAGACACAATTTTACATAAACCATGCATTTCAAACTAAACGATTACATCAATTCATAAAAACAAATGCAAACCACAACAAAACTGAAATCCTACATGAACACATCAAGCGAGAACTTCCTACCCTTTAAAGTGAAAGCAATCGTCACATTCACTCTGCAGTGGTTTGCAGTGGCTGAATGGGATCCCACCCCCTTCCCCAGAAAACACACATCCAGAGCCTGCGTGAGTGACAGCTCAACCTGGAGCACATCTGTATGAGATCCTCTGCAGATGCTGGATTATTATTCGTCTTTCAGAATGGTGTGTATCAGATTTACTCCCACATCATCGCCCATGAGCTGCTGCTGCTGCTTCTGCTGTCAGACTCCAGACTACAGCAGATACTGCCCGTGCACAGCAGAGCATGATGGGAAGGGGTCTTAAAGAGACAGTACCACTCAGCCCACCTCTTCTGTTTGTAATGTGTGTAATCATCATATCAGTAATAGGTGTTTTTTAAGACAAATATAGTGGGCTGTGTATTATATATGTTGTATGATTATGGAAAATAAATCTATTATGAGCTATTATAATTTTCAGATTTTGCGGATTTGTACTGTACCACTGATGACATTTTTTCTGAATTTAAAAGTAAACTGTTGTCATACAGAACAAAAGAAAAATGGCACTTCAAAATAACCAAAGAAATACACAAAACATTAATATAATAATAACAATAATAATAATAATAATAATAATAATAATATTAATATTGATAATAATAGCAACAACATTAATAATAATTACAATAATAAAAATATTATTAATCATAATCATAATCATAATAATAATAATAATAACATTAATAATAATAATAATAATCATTATTATTACTATTATTATAACATTAATAATAAAAATAACATTAATAAAAATAATGATGATGATGATGATAATATTATAATAGCATAATATAATTATAATGGCATTAATACTACTAATAATAACTATATTAATAATAATAATAAAGTGAACAAGCCGAAAAGAAAATGTATAAATGAATGAATAATAATAATAACAATAACACTTCTAATATAACAATATTAATAACAATAACAATAATAATAATAAAAAGAACATTAATAATAATAATGAAAATAATGATAATAACATTAATAATTATTATTATAATCATAATATATGAATAATAATAATAATAATAATAATAATAATAATATAATAAAAATAATAATAATAATAATAATTATTATTATTATTATTAATAATAATAATAATAATAATAATAATAATAATAATAATAATAATAATAATATTTTTGTTATTATTATTATTTTATCATGATATTTTTAATGACCACAGAGAGTCAGGCTGGAGTTAAACGTTGCATCTGAAAGACAACGCTCACTGACAGTATAGTGTTCTCTTCACTAAACTGGGGCATTAGAACTCACACAGACTGCAGGTTGAGCACCCCCTGCTGGCCTCACCAACACCACTTCTAACAGCAACCTAGTTTTCCCATGTGGTACTGACCAGGCTCAACCCTTCTTAGCTTCAGTGATTAACCGCTCTTGGGCTGCAGGGTGATATGGCTGTGGCAATATCAATATCAATAATAATAATAATAATAATAACAATAATAATAATAATAATATCAACAACAATAACAACAACAAGAATTATAATAGCAAAAACTATTGCACTTTACAAACATATTACATATTTTAAGTTTGTCTGAATTTATAGCTGTGCTCGCGTAAAATGTGATTTTTTGTTCTTTAATCATTTGTTCTGTCCTCTGCACTGATTGCATTTTACTTAAAATGAAAATTTCATCATTTAGAGCATAAAATGACACTAAATACACAAAATAACCGAAAATACACAAAAAAGGCTGTATATAACAACATAAAATGTAATCCAAAGCAGCTTCCAACAAAATGTCCAACAAAAGATGCATATGAAAAATAAATAAAAAAATACATTTCAAAGGACAAAAACAACCAAGTGAATAAACAATAAAATAAAAATACTATTTGAAAGACAAATTCGTCATTCATTCATTCATTCTCCTTCGGATACACATATATCTATGATCGGGAGTTTTCCTGGATGTTAGTATATTTTTTTTTATAATGAAAATTATAATTTTACATCACTTTTCTACATTGATAGATCACTGATCGCGCGGGCATTCCTGACAAAAAGCTTGTGTTTGTGTGTACAGAAATGTACTATTCACCCTCCCTGTTAAATTTGATCTAATTCGTGTCCTAAAACACAGCTCCTCTCCTGCTTTCACTTCTCTTACTGATGGAGGGAGCGATTTGTTTGAGAATGAATCTCCGTTATGAACGACTCGTTCACTGGCTGACAATAATACAAGTTTCTGGCAGCGCAGCATCTCGTTGTCATATTTCTTTTGCATTGTTTGCTGATTTTATTCAACAAAACTAGCATAAGCCGAGTGTTTAGTGCGAGTTGGAGCTACTTTGATTATGCTGAATGCAGTAAGTGACTGTTTTATCATCAATAACGTTACCTGTTTAGCACAAATTTCAGAACATACAAAAACGTAAAAAAACTTCATCTTACCAATGAAATGTTCTGCCTTTGTGCTTTGTTTGCTCGTTACTACACTAGTAGACAGCGCTAAAGTCCCGCATCTTCACGTAATAACACTGTCTTGACTAGTGCGGTTGAATGACATTTGTCCTGGGAGCACTGTACCAATGTGGCGGCGCTATTGACGTATGTTCAGGGTCCCTATACAATATCTAGTGTATATATCTATGTCACAAATTGTGGAGCGGGGAAAGGAGGCGGAGCAACAACGCGGGGAATCCTTCACAAACTGAGAAGCGATCACAAACCGAAAGCGGCGAGAGCGTCAAAGTAGCCAGAAGTCATTCATTTTTTAACGAGAACCGGCGGCGAGAAACAGCGGCGAGAAACAGCGGCGGCAAGCATGAAGTAGTCCACCGCTTGAGAGGTGTTCAGAGAACACAGACCTGTGAACTTTGGTTCCGTCCACAGTTGTTACCAAGAGTTTGAGTTGAATTGCGGTTCCGGGATTTTCAATTATTGAAAATCGTGAAGACGTGGGGCCCCCTAATCTCATGGGGCCCACCCGCGGTGAGTGCCTTGCGGGCCCGTCCGCTACGCCACTGGCTGTGAGGCAACAGTGCTAAACACCGAGCCACAATGGCGCCCATGACAAATTCAAATACTACAAAATTAAAAATCACATAATTAAAAAAAAAAACCCTGGAGTAAAGAATACACAAAAGCAGATTCACTATTATTGAGAATCAATAATGATTCAACCACAATTTAAAAACTTAATTGCGAAAAAAATAAACATAAAAAAAAAATCCACCTGACCTAGTGGTGATGATGCGCATGTAAGCTGTCTGAGATTCAGTCATAGTGTTACCTGCTGGTGTGTCTTTCTCAGTAAGAGCGTTGCGTATCTGTGTGAGGTAAACCACCATGGACAGCTGGTCGATTTTACCACAGGTCATCATATCGCCGGGCCGCATGATGGGGGTGATGCCGAACTCTTTCTCCATCAGATCAAAAGCCAACTTATTGTTCTTGATGATATTATACTCATCCAGAGCCGACATGTCACTGAAAAGAGGACAGAATGCATATGATTGGTATATATTGGTGTATTATAATCTTCCTATCTATCTGTTTGTCTGTCTGTCTATCTATCTATCTATCTATCTATCTATCTATCTATCTATCTATCTATCTATCTATCTATCTATCTATCTATCTATCATCTATCCACCAATCCATCCGTTTATATATCCATCCATCAATCCGCCCGTCTCTCCATCCCTCCATTCATCAATCCGTCTGGCCATCCATCCATTTATGCATCCATTTAGCTGTCCGTCCATCCATCTGTCTGTTCATCCATGCATCCATCCATCCATCCATCCATCAATCTGTCTATCTCTCCATCCCTCCATTAATCTGCCCATCCTTCCATCCATTTATACATGCATTCAGCAGTCTGTTCATCGATCTGTCTGTTCATCCATCAATCTGTTTATACATCCATCCATTCATTAATCTATCCATCTCTTCGTCCCTCTGTTCATCCATTTATACATCCATTTAGCTGTCCATCCATCTGTCTGTCTGCCCTCTCATACATTCATCCATTTATACATCCATCCATTCATTAATCTTTCCTTCCCTCCATTTATCCACCGGTCTGTGCAACCATTTAAACATCCAGTCAGCGGTCCGTCTATCCATCCGTCTGTCCATTCATCCATCCATACCTTTATACATCCATTCATTCATTCATTAATCAGTCCGTCTATCTACCCATTCATCCATCAATCTGCCCATCCATCCATCCATCCATCCATGCATGCATCTGCCTATCCATCCATCCATTCATCCATCCGCCTATCCATCCATCCATCCATCCATCCATCCATCCATCCATCCATCCATCCATCCATCCATCCATCCATCCATCCAGCTCTCTGTCCATCCATCTATCTATCTATCTATCTATCTATCTATCTATCTATCTATCTATCTATCTATCTATCTATCTATCTATCTATCTATCTATCTATCTATCTATCTATCTATCTATCTATCTATCTATCCATTAAAAGCCAAACTCTCCATTTTAAATTAGTAATGCTAATCCTCTGGTTTTGGGTCTTACACAAGCTCAGGTCTGAAGCTGTGGATGAGAGCACAGAGAGCCAGACCAGACCTCCAAGACTCGCTCAGATCTTTGACCTTCACATGCTCGTATCCCACTGTATTCTTCTGACACCAGGACAACAGCTCCTCCAGACGCTTCATAGAGTCTAAACACACACATTTACACACATAGAATGATGTAATAAGAACAACAGACCCACTTATTGTGCATCTAACAAAACAAGATTCTTAAAGAGGACCCATTATGTAAAAATCACTTCTTTAATGGGTTTAAACACAGTTGTGCGAATATAATGAGTATCTTATGGTAAAACTTATTAAATCTACTTTTTTATAATCACACTTGATAAAAACAGTCTGCAGAAACACTTTGATTGACATTCTCTCTTTGTACGTGTCATCAGAGGGGGAATGCCGTACCAATTAGTGACGATTTAAATCAGTTTAGATTCATTTAAAGCATCCTTGCAAAATAAAAGTACACATTTATATGATATATTTACCATAAAACAGACATTAAGATTTGAATGATATAGCAAATAATGTTACAGAACTTTTTTTTTTTCAGTTGAACAACCATTTTTTAAATATTTATATTAATAAAAAAGTCCTTAAAAAGTAATAATTGTTATTAATAACGTTAAAAATAAATAGTATTTTTTGTTTTTGTCTTTTTGTTATGTCTTTATGGAAACCCCTTGAAAATGAGACGTTGCATCGGAATTGGTCATCTTTAAATTCATTAAAATAATGATAATAGTAATAATAATAATAATAACAATAATAATAATAATAATAATAATTAAATTAAATAAGAATATTAATATTAACTTTAGTAATAATAAAAATATTAAATTTAATAATAATAATAATAATAGTTAATATTGTTATTATTATTAATATTCATTTTAATAATTTAACTTAATACAATTTAATAATAATTATTATTATAATAATAGTAAAATGTAATTAAATATAATAATAATAATAATAATAATAATAAATGTAAAATGTAAAAATGTAAATTTAATAAGAATATTGATATTAACTTTTGTAATAATAAATGTTTAATAAATTTAATAATAATAATAATGATGATTATTATTAAGCTTGATAATAATAATAATTCAATAAAATGTAATAATTATAATAATAATAATAATAATAATAAATGTAATTAAATAAGATAATAATAATAATAATTATTATTATTATTAATATTTAATAAAATTGAATTTAATAATAATAACTTTATATATTTTAATAATATTAATAATAATAAAATGATAAAAATATAGAAATATAAAAATAAATAAAATGAAATTCAATTTAATAATAAAATAAAATAAAATATTA